>NW_027469969.1:0-50441 GCF_051020765.1 Lasioglossum baleicum | reverse complement strand
ATGGCAATCGTATGGCACGTAAGTATGCGGTACTCACGCTGATATCGCATCATTAGAACTAATTTGCGGGAATATGGCAGAATGCTGTAAACAACGTTACCTTGACAGCGAATATCTGTCCAAATCAGATTACTTCAGTCGTTAGAATCAAATATACATTCATTCATTTTATTATGTTTTTCGGTATGTAATTTCGTTTTTACTCGATAGACGACCTTATTGTATTGGCATATTCGTAATGCAACTTCGAGTCTTCAGAACAGACGACGCAAATGTATTCCATCTCATCGAACATTACAATTAAGACAGGAGAAAATAAAGCGAAATTACTTTCCGAGTAACACAGTGATAACACATATTCTGACGCTGAAACACTGAAATTCCGTTATTGAATCGTGCTTCGTATGTGAATCGCACGTGTACGACTGGAAACAGGAATAATGTAAATGTGCGAAGCCTTCGTTGATTCCGCATCATTGGAAGATATTTTCCTGCATATGGCGGAGAAACTATAAACATCGTTAGATCGAAAGCGAATTTCTTTCCAAATCTTCACTGGTTTATCAAATCTGCGCTCGTTCACTCTATCACGTTGTTCCGATTGAAATTCGATTTTTCGCGATAATGGATGTAAATGTATTTGTTGTCAGGAATGTGATTTAGTTTCTTCCGGGCAGAAGACCATAGTGCGCAAGGTGATAGTAATGTAATTTCGTTTTTTCCGAACAGTAGAAGTAAATGTACTTCTTCACTGCCAACTTCACAGTTAAGCGACTTGAAAAAAGAAAAAAACGGAAATGCATTCTGGCCATTCCAATCGTAACCACGTATTCTGACGCTGAAAACCTGATACTTCTCTCTTGAATCGTGCTTCGTAAGTGAATCCCGCATTTGCTATATAAATCATATGTCACGTAAATATGCGACAGTCACACTGATTTAAGATGATTGGACCGCATTTTGCGCAAAGAGTACATAGAAACAATACAAATGTTTGCCATGATATCGAACTTCTGCCCAAATCCGTATATTTCAGTTATTTGCATACAATGTACTATCATTCTATGTATTATGTTCTTGGGAAAGTAATTTCGGTATTTCTCGATAGAGGTTTTAATTGTATTAGTCTGTCCCGCAGGTAATTTCGTGTTTTCCGAACGGAGGACATAATTTTATTAGGAAGTACTGAAAGTAATTTTGATTCCACCGAACAGAGGACGTAAATGCATTCTTCGGCAGCGAAACTTACAATAAAGCCTCAGCAAGGAAAACAAAGAAATTACTTTCCGAGCATATCAATGATAACACCTATTCTACCGCTTAAACTCTCAGATTTTTCACATGATTCGTTCTATGCAAGTAAAGTGCGTTCGCAATGAATCGTTACTTTGCTGCGAATTCCTCTCCCGATACGTTTATTCCAGATGTATGCAACAAATAGACCCTGATTCCTTGTAGTTTGTTTTTCCGAAAGTAATTTCGTTTTTTTTTGATGGGGGACCTAAATTGAATTTGTTTGTTCGTAATGTGTATCGTTTTTCCCGATCAGAGGAGGTGATCGAATTTTCACACAGCCAACTTCATAACTAAACCGCAGGAATAAGGACCTATACTAGGACGTATACAATTAGAATGTATTTGTGCGCATACAGCAAAGAAACTTTAAAAATCGTTCCTTGACATCGAGTTTCTATCCAAAACCGTTTGTTTCATTCGTTTGCATTAAGTATACCCTCATTCAATCGTATTGTTTTTCGGAAAGCAGTTTCCTTTTTCCATGATACAGTACCTAATTGAATTAGCTTGATTGGACCGCGATTTCGCTCCTTCCGTAGAGAGGACATAAATGTGTCCTGTCGCAGCCAACTTCACAATTAAGCCGCACTAAGAGGGAAGAAACCAAATTAATTTGAACCAGCGGATAATGTTTGCGCATTATGATGGGGAAACGCTGAAATATATCATTGGAATCATGCTTCGTAAGTGAATGGCGTGCATGCGATGGAAATCAATGGTCATAGGAATATAAGATGCCCACGTTGATTTCGCATCATTGGAAAATTCATCGGAGCATACAACGAAGAAACTGTATGAATCGTTACGTTGACATCGAATTCCTGCCAAACCCGTCGATTTCAGTGGTATGTACCAAATATGCACTTACTCAATGTAAACGCTAATCCGAAAGAAATTTCGTTTCTACCAGACGAAACGCATAACCATATTCGGTTGCCCGTGCCGTAGTTTCATTCTTACCCGACGTTAGACATAATAGAAATAGTTTGTAACTCAAGCAGTTCGTTTTTCTGGACACATGGAGTATGTGAATATTCTAAAACGATAAATCTTGACAATTAAGCCACACGAAACAAAAACGAAACTGCATTCTGACGCAGAATCTATACAATTTCTCGATTGATCGTGCTTGGCATATGAATCACGCTATTATCATGGGAGTAATAACTCATGTAAATATGAGGTTCTCCTATTGCTCGATTGCTATGGGAATCAAGTGTCTGCAGAAATCCAATACTCGCGTTTATTTCGCACCCTTTGGACGTATTTGAGCGCACAGAGCGGTGAAACGATGCGAATCAATACTTTGACGGGGTACTTCCGTCTACATTCGTATATTTCAATCGTTTTACAAAATATACAGCTATTTACTGCACTAGGTTTTTCGGATGTAATTCCGTTTTTCTCGATGGAGGACCAATTGTATTATGTTCTTGCAAGTGACATTTCGTTTCTTCGCTGAGGAGGACATAATTATGTTTGGTAGTTCTGAAACAGATTTCGTTCTATCATAATTGAGCCGCATGGAAAGAAAAAGAGTTTGTTTCCCAATCAGCCAATAATCAGACGTATTTTGACTCTGAAACGCTGAAATTCCATGGATGAATCATTTATCGCAAGTTAATCGCGAGTTTGCAATAGGAACAAAATGTCACGTAAATGTGCGATACACACATTGACTTCGTGTCATAAGAATGTTTTTGCGCGCATTAAACAGAAAAATTAGTTGCTTTTGCTTAAAATCATTTAATTTCTCGCATGCTTCTGTCCACGCGGTATATATTTCGCGTCCTAGTATTAAACATAATAGCGGACTGTCACCCATGCCATCGGCGTGCACTTTGGAGAAGCGAGGCGTTTTATAGCGCGTTTTTATCTCGTATCATTCACTTAAGGTTTCACAGCGACGCGAAACACGATTACGGCGGTTCGTAAACGCCATTACACACACGCACACACTTCATGCAACCACTCCTCACGGAACACAAAACATTCACCACTGAAATTGAGATCCGCGAAACAACACGATATACGTCCGCACTGCTCGCAGTCGTACGAGGAAATGTACCGACACCTAACCAAATCCTATACCCGTCCTCACTACGCAGCCTAATCCATCCGCCCACTTAACTTATTTATATCTGGCATGCAATAATTCTGATAAATTATTTCCAATTTTGTTTTATTTCTTCATGTTCGAGTCATGTATTGCCGAGTACGGTTTGTAACTCAAACCCGATTTCGCAACCAAACCTTACCCACAACATCACCCGCCCGTTACATGGCAGATCACTCCGTCTGCACATTTATGGTACATATTATTGGCATTTAATGATTCCTATTTTCCGAACATCGATCCCACTGTCGTGAGAATCTAAAATAAATTCCCGGGAAATAGATTAATGTACAAGGTAGCTACGCTCCCATTATTTTAATGTATGAGTGGAAGATTCGAGAGTTAAGCTGTTCTAGAACCTTATCACTTCACGTGAGAGACTATCCGCTAAGTAATTGACTCCGTCGTTCCCGTTATTCCGTGGGAGAAACCAGGAAATCCTGGTGTCAATCCGATGTACAGTATTGACAATATACGTCTGAGTGCACTCTATGAATATTAAAGTATGGAGAAATATCAGACGGTTTCGCTCAATAGCCGGTCAGGTTCTCGAAAGGATATGCCTTCGGTGACAAGTTTGACCCATGAAGGGAACTTATGTCGGCTACCTCCGTATGGAAACGTGGCGACTGAAGCATCCTCTATTGATCTGCATGATAGAACGGACTTCGCTCAGGTAGACTGCTGCAGCGATAGCTCACGAGACTGGCAAGAAATGTCGGCCATGATGGAGGAGCTGGAGGCAGCCAGAATGTAATTTGCTGCGCAGAAGCCCCCGTTGCGTCTGCCGCTGCAGCTACTGAGGCCTCGACACGAAGGACTACAACAGTGGTAGCTGTTAGAACGAAAATCAGCCACGTAGTGGAAGAGGCAGAAGGCGACCGGCAGCTGGACTTCTGTCGGGACGTCAGATGCGGCCCCACCCACCTGGCAGAACGAACAGACCCCCGCGGGGAAGGTGACCACCGCGCCCATAATGGAGTGGGCCATGGTTGAGCAATGAAGCCGTCAGCGGGGGCCTCATACTTGAGTTCGGAAGCCCAGAGGCCGAGCGGACGGCCCAACGCCCAGCAGGCACAGTATGGACGGCCCTGCACGACTTGGGCGTCATAGTAGCCCTATCAGCTTATACGGCTGAGCAACAGCTTACGGGTCAAGACGACGTGGATGCCACAAAAAATGTCGTGAAGGCACTGGCGAAGAAATGTGCCTGCAGCCCCCCTAAGATCAGATGGTGGAAATCCGTATATTACCGTCCGGTCTAGGGACGATCTGGATCAAATGCCCCCACGCTGCCACCCTCAGTATCCAGGACAGCGGCAGGATACAAGTGGGGCCGGTACATGCGCTGGAGGCTCGACGGCTCTAATGCTTGAGGTCCCTAGAGTTTGGGATCGCCAGGGCACCATGGCCCACCAGCACAGACAGAGGCATGGCCTGCTTCCGATACGGGGGACAGGGGCATTAAGTCGATAGGTGCCTCGCATCGGCACTCAAGGAGAAGGTCTGTGCCGCCCATGGCCTGGAGGATGGACACAGAACAGTAAGGCCTGCCCTCCTCCACATCGAAGAAGACGAAGAGTACAGCAGCGAGGCCAGCAGGAAGCGGAAAGGCTCTAAGTACGATAGGAGCGGCGGCGGGCCTAGAAGTGACCATGGACAGGTTTAAAAATTCTACATCCTCCAGGCCAATATCAACAATAAGAGAGCGTTGCTGAATCTTTTCACATAGTCGCCCGGGTAGTTAGACATCACCATGGCAGTTGTCGACGAGCCGTACAGTGTACCGGCCATGACAATTGATTCGACGACCTGCACAATATGGTCGCCGCGATGTGGTGGGCAACCCCGGAACCCCTTGGCCACTCTGATACATTTAGTGGTGAGACATGTCCTGGTGCTCTGGGATCACCTAGTCTTACGTACGAACGGCAGTTGGATGAGAATAAGGTAGCGATATGGTCGCATCTATCCCAGTCGGTTCCCATCCTCGGAGATGATAACACCCACGCATCGGCACGGGGCTCACCGAGGGCGAACTCGAGGTGCGAGGGGTTCCTCGACTGGGCAGCCTGATGGGAGCTCCGGCTGCTCAACCGGAGCTCTTCCAACACATGCGCAACGCCGACGACAGGGCATGTCCATTGTGGAATTGTCCTTTCTCGCCTGCTGCTTTGCAACGAGTGAAGTGTTGGAGAGTGGCCTTAGAGGTCAAAACCCCGAGAATCCTCTCTTCATTACCATGGGGTGCTCCGTGCCAGAAGGAGGAAGATGCGGACAACGAATACAGGAGCCCCCATGGTGCTAGACATAAACTGGAAGATCAGCAGCGACGCGATGGCGGATTAGACGACTCGACGTAGAAACTCTATTAGCCGCGGCACATGTGGAGTTATGGTCGATCATAATGGATGATGACCTCGATCCCCAGGATGGCGCAGAATGGCTCCACGATGCCATGACGCCAGCGTGCGACATTACCATGTCACGGGCCGCAGCAAAGCAGATGGAGTCGATGTACTGGTGGGGCGAGGAGCTCTCAGTTCTCCGCGAACGCGTAAATTTCGCCCCGACGCCGATAACGACATGCCCGTCGCAGGAGAATGACAAGAAATGAATAGGAGGCCACGTAGCACAGGGGGTACAGACGGACCTTCATGTCGCTCCGGCTAAGGCCCGGAGTTGGCATGACCTGCTGCAGAAGTTCTACGACGACCCCTGCGGACGGCCTTACCGGATCGTACTAGGGAAGCTAAGGGCCTAGGTCGCTCCGCTAACAGAAAGCATGGACCCCGCCTACGCACGGCTAGTCGTCGTCACTCTGTTCCCGACGGCGACGATGACAACGCGGGGGGCGGGGGGGGGGGGGGCATCGATCGACCAGTCGACGGACAGGACTACCAGGATGGACGATCTCGAAATCAGCAGGGAGGAACTACAGCAGCTGGCATGGAATCTCGTGGCGAGAGAGACCGCACCGGGACTGGATGGTACTCCGGGTGAGCGTGGGGCGCATCGCTCGGTGTGCACTATTAGACAGTACGATGCAGCGGCTGAAAGAATGCCAGGAGAAAGGTGTGTTTCCATAATCGGCTAGCTGCTATGTGTTGTTTTGTTCAAGCAGCAGGGTAAGACCCCCGACTCCCGCACGGCGTACCGGCCCTCCTGCGTATCCAACGAGGCCGGGAAACAACCACGAGCGGGTACTGGCAATCCGTTTGAAGGAGGAGCTACTGGGGATGGCCCGGATTTGGATGACAAAGAGTACGGCTTCCAGCGAGGACGATCCACATTCCCATGCCCTCAGGAATGTCCGTTCCTTGTCGGAAGCGGCCGTACACACGGGTGGTGTCATGTTGCTGGCGAGTTCGGTCCGCTCTCCGCCATTATCACTAGGTTGGTGAAGGAGAAGAGGTCATGGCGCAGGATGGCCGCATTTTGAGAGCATGTGATGCTATATAAGGAGGCCGCAGAATGGGTAATAGTGGTGGTGGCCCCTATTCGCATGGGAAGAATGCGGAGGCGAAACGCGTCGTGAGTTCGCCGCCACGCCATCTGAGAACTAACCCAGAGTGTAAGTCCCTGGTGGATCGAATTGCGGCACAGTCTCTGTCCTACTATACCCAGCTGCCAGGTCGAACCGCTGGTGATTGGGTGGGTGCCCGACTCTCTCGCAGACCGCGGTCGAGAGAGACGGCGTCGCGTAGTGTTCGCCTGGGGCCGTTGAAGATACGAGAAGGAAGAGTACCAAACAGAAACGTATGCCATAGCGGAGCTTGGATTACGTGCTCGACGTGGGGGTCACTGGAAGACCGTGGTGACAAGCACCTGACTTCCGGGTCGCCAGATAGACTATGGAATTTTATGATGAAGATATAATATGGCTGGTTTCATAGCGTCAGGGTCGGCCTCATGTTTCACATCCCAGTTATTCCTTCAACAAGCTATACGATCATCCATGAGATATAGCAGAGTATATTAGCGATGCAAGCCAAGTATAGCTATTACCTTCAACGAGGGATATAGTCATACCGCGCCGGACACGCCGCGTTGTTCCCCGTACTGAACCTGCGCTGTATATGGCGGTGTCGCGTAAATGGCCTATTCCTTCGCGGATCGTGTAATAGATTGCCTCGTATTCCCGAAGCCTTGAAAACTAATATCTCGGGGGAAGAAATCGGTAACCGCTAACGTTCCGTTCACTCGATGCCGGGCGTCGTATTTCGTGCGACGGAACGATCCGAAAGAGGGCGGTGTGCAGATAGGCAAGGAACCCCACCGTCTGGCACCCCGACGCCAAGTCCGAACGTACGACGAACCGGCTGGTAAAATTTCGGCGCGAGGCATTGGTGTATACGAGCTGCCATTACTTCATCGACCGACAAGGCGAACGTAATTTCTAAGTGTACATCTCCGCGATGTCTTACGGCATGGGAATTTCCCCGCGCATCTGTTTCTTCTTCGGAGCCATACTCCTTCCCCGGGAATGCGTATACCGTACATTTCGGGCTACCTACGCCGCTTTCAAACCTCGCAAATCGCTCGTTTCCCGATGCAGATGCGTTTCCGCTCGGCTACGTGGCCGATGCGAGTCGCGGGACACGTTTCATTCGGCGATCCTTCTCGCAATCGCAACAGACCGCGCCACAATCACCGGTCCGCATAGCACTGTATGTTCGATCCAGCTTTATATCCCCGGGACAAAGTTTTAATGGCGCAAGCTTCTGCTGCCTAAGACCATTCCTCTATACACGCTCGGCGGCGGATGCCTCCAAGTTTCCGACGGAGAAACTGCTGCAATTTAAACAGAAAACCGTTATACTATAATACGCGTATTCGCAGATATATAAGCAAATGTGATATTCTGATTCTCTGCACCAATCCGGACAATTCTACGCTAAACACATCGCGAGGAAGGCTTCGAGATCACGGAACTCATCCAATCGAGTTCTTCCTCACATAATCAAGGATTTACGTATTCATTCGAGCAAACCCACGGCGTACTGATCCACTGACCCGAAAATCCGAATACGACCGTACACTTGGTCCAAGTAAACAAGCGGAATACCATACACGGCAGACATATCGCGCGACAATTGTTTTGTTTCCGTTTAAAGGGCAGCCAGAACTGATGCACCGTTTATTACGACATCGCGAACCAAATCAAAGCTGAATGTTGCCTTGAGCGGACTCGCGTCCAACAATTTAGATGCAAAATATCGATGGTACATTCTCAATGTCGAGTTTAAATTCTAACAATTTATTATCATGTATCATCGCGTTTATATAAACTATTCTGCTGTTCTCCTCATTTTACTGGGATTCTCATATTTTGATATATTTTTCACCGTTTCGTTGTTATTTCATTGGCTGAGTGAGGAAAAAATGATTTATTATCTGCCGTAAGTGTCTATAATGATCTGTAAAGAATCTGTCGATTACAGCCGATTCCAGGGATACGAGTTTTTTATCGCTGTCCCCCTAATTCGTCTATGCGTCGTTGTTTCAGCTTACCACAACCGTTATTTGTATCGGAGAATGGGGCGGAAATGCAAAACACATTTTCCGCCATTCATCAAGGAGAAACTATTAGTGCGCATTATTGGCAAGCACGAGCGATGTGAAAAATAAATGTTCAGATGGTTGACGCGAAGTTGAATTGAACGAGTAGTACTCAAATGATGGCTCGTTCGAGACACCAATTTCAGCCACATACCGGAATGCAAACGAATTCTCCCTCTTAATTATTCGCTATAACTGAACTCGAGGGTACAAGGAGGGAGCGATTGAAAGTGATCTGCCTAGCGGGATGGAACGCGCCGACGAATTGGTGCGAGTTAAGTTTCCGCGTAATTTCGGCGGCTCTTAAAGACTGAAAAGGGCACGCACAATAATATTCGCCGCATTGCGGATTCTAATAAATCCCCTGTGCGGCGGTTGGCACAGGCCAATGGTGGGAAGGAGTAGACGTCGTCCCTGTGCATCGCGGGAGCAATAGGATATGTCTATCGAGCGAAGAATCGTCCGAGACCGTAAATGGATGAACGACGAGGATTCGGCATGCAATTCCAGCGACATGTCAGAATACCCATTGCACCGATCGCGAGTGTTTATCTCTCGAATATCGACTGCCAAACTGTCTGCTCCGAACAGGTGCTCATGGCGAACCGAACCGAGGGACAAGGAAACTGGAAATGCTGCTCCAACAATGACCGGGTATGTCGCTTCACGCGTTGCTTCCACTAATTTCCTTCCATCCACTTTTCCAGACTAAGCGACTAGCTCGTGATCAACTTTTCGGAATATGTAATTAGAAAATGCTCCCTCGGTTTATGACATTTGTTGATGAAACATGCAGAAGTGATCCTTTGATGAGGGAGACCCTTACTCTGCCCTTTCGCGTATCCTGGTTACGATGCTCTGCTTGCTGTTGCGTCTTTTGTACTGACCTAGGCAGATCATTCCAGATGGCATGGTTTCCTGCGTTGGCTTTTAGCTTCCGTTTGTCACGATATAGCCCCACTCTTTCAATACTCCAACATTATCGTGGCACGCAGATACGGAACCTAAATTTGCGTACAGAGTCTTAACCAGTTTCGATTATTCGTACCTCCGAATAGGCATTGATAAGTTGCGGATTCATTTCCCGAGCCTTTAAAATAATAACGAACCTTCCAGCTGCTTGTGGAACAATTCCTATCCGAAGATTCGCATTCCATTCGCAATTCTATCGATAAATAACGTTATATAAGAATCGAATATCGAGAGTAGAAAATGAGAAGAATAAAGGTATATTTTTCTTATCGTCCAGTTGGATTTCTATTAGCAATAGCCCCGATTTATTTCCATACTACCTCCGTGCAACGTCTGCTCGTACCGAGTTGTTCGACTTTTTTTATGCTATATCCGAGCAAAGTTTGTTTACAGCAGCTCGTTGTGTCGGAAACGCGTGGAGGTTGTGTAAGAAGATAGCCGCCGGTAATGAAACATGGAGGTAACAGCGGCTCATCTGCGAGGGACGATAAAACGGGAACGGCCGGAAATTCGGTGGATCCGAAAGCCGGGAGAAATAATGTGGGCAGGGATCGCGCCCTCAATACCATGCACTGAATGCGGCGTAATTTTATTCGCGAACCAATGTAATTTTGCTCTCGATCGCTGGAAAGATGACACCAAACACGCAGCAAGGAATTATCTACGGCTATAGCGTAGAAATAAACGCTGAGCTGATAAATGTCGCTGCTTTATCGACCACCGAATACCGGACCAGGCATTAAGCGAAACAATCCGCCCCGTCACATTCCATTCGTTTACAAATTTCGTCCCATCATGATATCCCCCCACGTGATGTTCGTTGTACCCCTAATTTTCCGCACATGTAACCGATCCGATTTCTTCAATCGCCCCGAAACCGAAAATCGACAGACAGCTTTTGCTTACTTGGCTCTTCCAAGAATTCCGGCGATCGTGCGAATTAGATGGATACCCATCGCTTCTTCTGTTATCGATATTTTCATGGGAAAATTTCTCTGGGGCTAGCCCGTTTCGAGAAATCACCAGACGGATGTTTCCACCCAATTTCACCGCTTGATTTCGATGGAATAGTTTTGTTTTGAAATCCCTCGTTGGTTAACAGGTGGTATAAGGTGACGAGCTCTATCATTTGGAGTTTGCCAAGATCATGAAAAATCAGCAACTGCAATTAAATGTTGGAATGCGAGAGAAGAAAGCGGGATTTTGAAATACGTCGGAAGTCCGACATGGAACGCGAGTATATGGTTAGCGGATTATGTGATCGTAACGAGTTATCTAGATAACCTGCAATTTGTTCGTGGACACTCTCTAATAATATACGAGATATTTGAGTTCTCAAGAGAGGATAAATAGAGACGACAGAATGGAAGCTGGGAGAGACAAAGTAATCAGATGCTGAAGACGATAAAATTGGACGTCAAGAGAAAAAAATATTAATTAAATTGTTTAAGGAGTTGTACGTAAGTGGCTTAGACACTCATAATCTTGCTTCGGACACCTATCCACCCGTGGACGAAGAAAATTTACATGTTACCCCTCGGAGGTCGAACCGACAAATGACTCTAGACGCGTCGCGTCATTCCATATATAGTAGTCGATCCGCCGAAAACCGATTATTACTTTTCCGTTGTAATAGAGAATAAATTATTATTTCTTTCATTTTCGTTATAAATTCACGTCACCTGCAGTCTATTCTTAATAATCAATGTTTTGCTAGTAATAATGGCATTCTCGTTAGCGGTTATTAGCTTCCGCCATTTATAGTTAATTATTGATGAATATTTTTATTTTTACAGTAAATCCGCGACTCGGGCGATTTAGCGAGGAGAGTTTTAATTTGTTGTTAATAATAAATTTTGCAATTTGAGCATTCTTGTGCAAATGATTTGTACAAAAGATAATGAGTCAATTTTTCATTTTTGATGCGTATATATGTCACGATGTTGGTATCACAGATAAATCGAACAGCTCGCCTCCTGCAATTGCTAAATTTTCATCAAATGTGCATGTTAAACACATGTAAATACTTAACTTCAGGACCGCCGGCCTATTGAGACTGATGTACATACACAATTTATCTATTTTTCATTCCAATGACACGTTTCGAAGTATATAACCATTCCTACAAAAATTCGCATTTTTATTCATTACGCTGTTATCGGTATATTATTCCAACGCATTGTCAAAGTAGTCATACATCTCCAGCTAACGCAGAAATATTTCCTTCTGCGTATGTATTCCATATCCGTTTAAAGATATGAATTCTTCTACATTCCTGTTAAAATATCGGGTCATACAAAATATAAATGAAATATAATACACACTAGTGCCGACAATTGAATAATTATTACTACTTTTCGCATCCGTGGAAAGCAATTGCAAGCTTGAGAGCTCTGAAACAAGTTCCTTTACTCTATTTCAAGATCATTATTGACCCCTTTCCTACCGCCCGACACACGCCGTGAGGTCATTTAACACTCATTCCATTGTATCCTCCGTAACATCGGAAATAATAGAGGCGTCCCCCCGCGCACCTGCACCGGGTATATACCCCAGAGCGAAAGAGGAAATAAAAGAAGGAAAACGGAGAAGAAAGGTGGTGAAGTCAAACAAGCTCGAGTGGAAAGTGAACCCAGCTGTCGCAACTATCGGAATGTCTGTTTCTGTGAAAAGCTCGTTGGGAAAGAGAGGGACAGAATGTCAAACGCGCTGGATATCGAGGAGATGCGGAGTCGAAGATGCTGCATGTTCTTTTGCTCGGTGTCTACAGAAAATTCGACGCTTATCCGTGGAATTCCTGAAAGATGCGGGTCGCATTCTTCCTGGGGGGCTCGGCGCCGAGACACATACCGCTCCGCGAATATCTCGCAGACCACGGGGTCGCGGGTTCCATAGTATATTCGGGTCGTAAATTGTCCCTCTTGCTCGAATTTAAATGCATTGGCCCGACTTCCCATTTCCGAAAGTCGAGCGCGCTGTTTCGCAGACGATTCCGATATTACCTATTTACCCCATTCATAGCAGCGACTTCGCCATGTACCAACGGTCCCTTCATCCTCATCCCTTGTTCCTCTTGAATTAATCGCGATAGAAACTCCGATTGCTTCTATGCACCGTTGAAAAAACGGTGAAATGTAACCAACGATCAACTTTTGGGTCTTGAAACTCATCGAGACCGACTCGAAAAGGCAGTGGCTTCGATTAGACGTAATGCCAAACGGAAGAGATTCGGGAGTTTCCTGCTAGGTTGTGGCTGTACCGATGGGAATATGTCGCACACGATTTGCCACGCGAGTGGTAATTAACATGGCGTTATCAATCATCGTGTTAATCACCCTCTGTGTCCAGATTAGTAAGCGTGTTTCGGTTGATTAGAATATTGAAGCGGACATGAAGCTTCGTTTTCACCCCTGTCTGGCTAAATCGCAATAATTAATTCGGCTAACTAATCTGGCGGATCTGCCTTGATGCCACCCCACCGAATTATGCCACTCGTATGGATTAGCGCGGTATAAATCCTGAAACAGGTAGCTCGATAAATGGAGAAGTACTCCGTCTCTATCATTTAGCCGGTGTAAGGAAGATGGAGGGGTGAGGAGACTGAAGAAATGTGCTATCGAAAATAGTCGACCATTTGGAACGATTGACACCCCGACGCGGTAGAACGGCTCCGAACAGAGGCAGACCTTTCCGGACTCTGTGAGAGTTTGCGAACCCTCTATATTCCCTGCTACTGTCAAACCGAAATCATAAGAGTCCCGGTGGATTTCCGGACTAGCCTAGAGGTCTCGGGATTACTTCCGCAATCTTCGAACTTCGCCGAAAGTTCTCGGCTCTCGATCAAATCATCGCACTCTTCCCAAGTGTCTATCCATCCCTGATTAGCCTAACCGCGGTCCCATCCGCGAGTCCCTGTGAACCTCGAGTCTTCGGAGACTGCGTGATTGCTATAACCAAACGAACCCTCGAATCTCTCTGAATTTTCTACGACAGAGACTACGAAGTATACGTCGCGATTGGTTGGCTTCTCTGACACCTGAGGAGATTCTAGACCTGTATCATTAATGATACATAGAATAGTGTCAAACTGTATAAAATGCTTAAGTTGTAATACACCAAATTAACATTCGAACTACCCACATGTTGTCTCCACTAAAGTTCGTCGTGCATATGCAACATTAATCGAATGAACGTGATTGAAAAAGACGAGTGCAAATTACGATGCTCCTATCGGAAGAAGAATCGGCTGTATAAAATGTAGCCGCCTGTATCCGATGGATACAAATGAAATGAGTTCCAAACTAGTCATTTCAACACCGCTTGTACTTTCAGAGTCGTATTCACAGAGTCCCTATGATTTCCCTACAATTTCTTTTTGATTTCACTGCTTGATTACCTCTCGCACTAGCAGAAGCAACGACTCGCCGCGAAGTGACACACCGCGGTATGCAAATGGCACTCGGCGACATCGGGATCGGCGGAAATCATACGGCGGTATTGTGCTCGAAGTCGTGACGTCAATCTCAGATCTTAATCAGCGAAAGTGAGTGGAACAATTTTCGATAACGGCCATCGCGAAGCGCCAAGTCCTCTTTGCCTTCGCCGAAACAATGGCGGGGTCGCTCCCCCTCCGAGCGATTTACGATGGCAGCGAGACCTCAAGTAACGATGCTATTTCGCGGCGACTGCAGCATCCGAATCTCGCGGTGAAGGCGCGACTGGAAGTGGCCGAATTGAAGAATAGTAACGCGGCAAATCGGCGCAAAAATTGCGGCGGCCGAGCCGCGATGCGCTCGTCGCTCACGAATTGCGCGGACGGAGAAGGGGGCATTGCATAGGTAACGTTCTATAAGTTACACAGTATGCGTAGAACGCGCTGCTCCGTGACGAATAATTATGCAACTGAAATTTTTGTTTAACGAGCTGCAGCGTGAATAAAGGAGATTCGTCCGTTGGTCGCGGTCGAGTGATGGGATTCAGCATAATTCGTACGTGCTGTTATAACGATGTGAGAGGATTCGAATGAGAGGTAATATGTGCAATGTTTTATATTATTATACATATTTAATATTTGATACATCAAAATAAATTCATTAAACGCGTTATATTCGAGTATGGAATTAATATAACTCGCATGTTGCTGTATCTCGACCGCGATTACTTGCTAACGTCGTCGTAATTTTGCTCAGAATAGTAATACAAATTATATGCGCTCATTAGCAGTTGCAGTCAATCAATTATGTCGTAGGTCCGAATCGGCACCGTTGACTGGTTCTATATGCAGAATTTCCTGCTGAGCCACAGTAATCGCGGATGTTTATTATATTCCGGAGTAGTAACAATATCTCTGTATATTTTATTTAGTATTTGAGAATACGTTTTCTTGCACATCGCGATTTTGAATAATGATAATAAAAGTAGGGATAGATAATATATAGTCATCCAAAGTACTGGTTACATAAATAGTACAGTATTGTTATTTCGATTACTACAGAGAAATATTGACATAAATATTTCAGTACCGATGTGTTGGAATATGTTGTACAGCAGAAGTCGAAAGCTCTTTGACTTTGATACTACGGTATGTATAATCAGCATATTGCATTTCTCCTATATCGTTAATGTAGAAATACTTAATTATTTGATTTCGATATCATAGACTATAATCTAATTAGAAACATATTGATATTGCAGTCAATTTGCTTTTCCTTCGAAGATGCATTGAATATTGTGTGCTAGAAAACACTTCGCTACACAGAGATTTTGAGGTCGAAACAACAATTTTGAACACTAATGTTTTCGAAAATGTGCTACGCGACCACTGTCAATCTTGTTCAGCGGATTTACTCCCGTAATATCCGGTTTGCCATTCGGAATCACAGGTTAGGTGTAGCTATAGACTTAGACGTTCGACACTCAAAGAAGGCGGTATCGTTCTCCAACGGTTTGATCCTCGATCTTCTGTTTCATACACGAAATTAAGGTGCCCGACACTATAATGTATTCAAATTTGTTTCCCTACAAACAAAGCAAGACAGTCACTACAGCCGGGAAGGTTCGCGGGAGGTAAGGTAATCAGTTTAAGGGTAAAATTATACCGATCTGAAATGTTCACCAACGGTTTGACTCTCAACCTTAATATTCAGACTGTGAATTAATATATCTATTGCCAATACTGTTCGGCGAATTATCTCCTGGAATACCAGGCTTGAGTCTCGGAATCAGAAGTGTAGGTGAAGCCATTGCCGCAGCCGTTCGACTATCGAAGATGCTGGTAACGCTTTCGAACGGTTTGACACTCAATGATCTAATTCATAGGTGAAATTAACTTGCCCGTCGCCAAAATGAGTATTAGATTATTTCTCTGAACACGAATATATACTCTCGATACAGCGGGTTAGCTTCGCGGAAAGTAACGCCTTCGGTAAAATGTTTGAGTAAATTGCAAGAGTTAACGATCTATAACGGTTTGCTCTGGAATTTAATATTTATACCGTGATACAGGATGTATGATGCCAATACTTTTCAGTCGATTATCTCATGGAATATCGGATTTGCCTCTCGGAATCACAGGATATCTGCAGTTATTGACTTAGAGGTGCGACTTTCAAAGGAGGTGATAACTTTCTCGAACGGTTTGGCATGCGATCTTCTCATTCATACATGAAATTTAGGGTCCCGTCAGTATTATGAAGACTGATATGTTCCACTGAACACGAAGCATGGCACTCCTTGCAGCCAGTTATGTCCTCGAAATGTAAGGTAATCTGTAGGAAGAATGACTACATCCCAACCTGTAATGTTCACCGACGGTATGACTCTCTACCTTAATATTCATAGCGTGAATTAAGGTGTCTACTGCCAATACTATTCAGCGGACTTACTGCTGGAATACCAGGCTTGACTCTCACATCACAGCCTACATGAAGCTCAATGAAGGTGGAAATTTCCTCAAACGGTTTGACACTCGATCTTCCTATTCATACATGATATTCAGGTGTCCGTCTGCTAAAATGTCTACTAATTCGTTCCTCTGAACGCGAAGCAAGATAATCGCTACGGCGGCTTGCGTTCTCTTAATATAAGGTATAGGTAAAAAGAATGGCTTTATACCAATTGCTAATGATATCCGACGTTTTGACTCTTAACGCTAAAACTCATGCCGTTTATTTCGGAGTCTATTGCCAATATAGTTCAGCGTTTTTTCGCCTAGAATACATGGTCTGACTCTCGCAATCATAGGATAAGTCAAGCTATTAACTTAGTTGTGCGACTTTCAAGAAGGTGGGACCGTTCTCCAACGGTTTGACAACCTACATTAACATTCATTCCGTGAATAAAGGTTTCTATTGCCAATACTGCACATTGGATTGCCTCCCGGCATACCTGGATTGCCTATCGGAATAGCAGGATACGCGAAGCTATTGACTTAGCCCTTCGACTCTCAGATGAGGTGGGATCGCTCTCGAACGACTTAACTGTTGATTTCTCAGTTGATAAATGAAAATAAGACATCCATGTGGTGAAATGTCTACAAATTTGTTTCCCTGAGCGCTGAGCATGACACTCGCTGCAGCGAAATAGCTTGTAGGAATGCAATGTATTAGGTAAAAAGAATGACTGTATACCAATTCTTAATGTTCACCGACGGATTGACCTCCTACTTTAATATTCATTCAGAGAGTTAAGGTGACTATTGCCCATACTGTACAGCGGATTGACTCCCGGAATATCCGATTTTACTGTCGGAATCACAGGATGTATGTAGCTATTGACTTACCCATTCGGACCTCAAAGAGGGCAGTAACGTTCTCGAAATGTTTGACATTCGATCTTCTAATTCATACTTGAAATCTAGTTGGCCGCCACTAAAATAAATACTAACTTGCGTCTCTGAACAGGAAGTATTACTCTCGCCACAGCAGGATAAGTTCTCGGGAGGTAAGACCGTCGGTAAATGTTTGACCACATAGCAGAAGGTCATCTTCAAGGGTATGACTCCGTACTTTACTACTTACACAGTGAAGTAGGGTGCCTAATGCCCATACTGAACAGGATATTTGCCCGCGAAATACCTGATTTGACTCTCACAATCATGGGATAGATGAAGCAATTAGCATAGCCGTTCGATTATCAGTGATTGTGGTAACTTTCTGGAACGGTTTGACACTCGATCTTCCAATTCATTCATGACATTCAAGTGACCGTCACTGAAATTTATCGAAATTTGTTTCACTGAACACGATGTTATGCTCTCGATACAACTGGTTAGATTCACCAAAGGCAATGCTTTCGGTAAAAAGTTTGACCCGATACAAATTGGTAACGTTCTCAAATTGTTTGGCGCTCTACTCGAATACTTTAGTCTTGAAATATGTTGGCTAATGCCAATACTGTTTTAGTGGATTTTATCCTGTAATACCTTGTTTGACTTTCGGAATCACAAAATATGTGTAGCTATTGACTAAGCCGTTCGATCCTGAAGGAAGGTGGGAACGTTCTCGAAAGGTTAGACTGAAGGTTTTGATACTTATGCATGAAAAAGGGACGCCTGTCTGCTAAAACCACTAGTAATTTGGTTCCTTGAACATCAAGCAGGACACTCACTATAGTGGGTTAGGCTGCTCGGAAGGTATGGCTTTCGGTAATGAGATTGACTCTATACCAATTGGTAATGTTTTACAACGGTTTGATGCTCTACTTTAATATTGTAACAGTGAATTACTACAGGAATACTTGGTATGACTCTCGGAAACACAGGATAACTGAAGCTATTGACTTAGCCGTTGGACTCCCAAAGAAGGTGGTATCGTTTTCTAACGGTTTGATTCTTTATACATGAAAATGTGGTTCCCGTCTGCTAACATGTCTACTAATTTGTGTTCGTGAACATTAAGCAAGACACTCGTTAGAGCGAGTTATGTTCTCGGAAGGTAAGGTATTCGGTCAGAAGAATGGCTTTATACGAATAGGTAGCGTTCTGCAACGATTTAACGCTTTACGTTAATAATCATACAGCGAATAACTCGGATACCACGGATTTACGCGCAGAATACATGGTTTAATTCGTGGAGTCTTGGAATAGGTGAAGCTATTGACTTAGCCGTTCGTCTTTCAAAGAAGGAGGTAACGTTCTCGAACTGCTTGACCCCTCATGTTCTAATTCGTACATGAAGTGAAGTTGCCCGTCACAGAAATGAACATTAATTTCTTTCACTGTACTTGCAGTTATACTCTCGATACAACGGGTTAGTTTTTCGGAGGGTATGGTCTTCGGTAAAACGATTGACTTTATACCACTTGGTATCGCTCTCAAACGGCTTGACGCTTTACTTCGATATTCAAACCGTGAAATAAGGTATCTATTGCCAAAACTGGTCAGCGGATTTACCCCTGGAAGACGTGGTTTAATAATCGGAATAACAGGATCGGTGAAGTTTCTGACTTTGCCTTTCGACTCTTAAAGGAAATGGGATTGTTCTCGAACGGTGTGACACTCCATTATTCTATTCACATACAAAAATAATGTGTCCGGCTGCTAAAATGTCTACTAATTTGTTTCCGCGAGCACTAAGCATGACAATCGCTACAGAGGGTTAGATTCTAGGATGGTAATGTACTCGGTAAAAAGATTGACTGTGTAACAATTGGTACTGCTCTCCGGTGGATTGGCCTTCTACTGTAATATTCATACCACGAGTGAAGGTGCCTAGTGTCAATACTCTTCAGCGGACTTATTCTTGGAATACCAGGCTTGACTCTTGGAATCACAGCTATATGTGAAGCTATTGACACCGCTGTTCGTTTCTCATACAAGCTGACAACGTTCCCGAACGGTTTGACCCTCAATCTAGTAAATCATACATGACATTAAGGTGCCCGTTACTGAAATGACAACTCTGAACACGAATTGATACTCTCGATGAAGCGGGTGAGGTTCGCGGAAGGAAAGGTCTTCGGTAAGAGGATTGACTTTATAGCAATTGGTACGTTTCTCAAACGGTTGGATGTTCTACTTTAATATTCATACCGTGAAGTAATGTGTCTAGTGCCAACACTGTACAGCGGATTTACTCCTGGTATACCTAGTTTGACCACAGGATAGGAGAAACTGTTCACTTAGCCGTTCGACTCCAAACGAAGGTTCGAAATTTCTTGAAAGGCTTGATCCCCGAATGTTCTACTCTTTCGTGAAAATAAGATGTCTGTCTGCTAAAACGTCTACTAAATGTGATCTCGTGAAAACTATGCAGGGCCATGGCTGCAGCGGGTTGAGTTCACGGAAGGCAAGGTATTGTGCAGAAAGAATGACTATATACCAATTCGTAACATCCTACAACGGATTGAATGTATACATTTATACAGTTTCGACTGAAAACCCTGATATATTCTCGATCCAGCGCGTTATGCTTTCGGATGGTAAGTGCATCAATAAAACGTTTGACTTTATACCAATTGGAAGCGTCCTCAAACGGTTTGTCGCTCTACATTACATTCAGGCCGTGAATTAACGTGTCCATTCCCAAAACTCTCCATCGGATTTAATCCATGAATACATTCTTTGACTCCCGGATTCGCTGGATATATGAAGCTATTCATTTAGCCATTCAAATATTATTGAAGGTGGTAACGGTCTCAAACTGTTTTACCCTCCACCTTCTAATCCATTCATAAAATTAGGATACAATCACTATAATGTGTACTAATAAGGATTCACTAAACACGATGTTATACTCTCGATGGAGTGTGTCATCTCTTCGGCGGGTAAGACCTTCGGTAAAACGTTTGACTTTATACGATTTGGTAATTTAATATCCTAACAGTGAACTAAGGTGTCCATTTCCAATAATGTACAGCGGATTGACTCATGCAATACCAGGTTTGGCTTTTTTATTGACTTAGCAGTTCTACTCGCAAGAAAGTTGGTACCGTTCTAGATCCGTTTCACTCGATCTGTAATTCACAAATGAAATTAAGGGTGCCATCACTAAGTTATATACTAATTTGCTTCCTTGCACACGAAGCTATACTCTCGGTACAGTGGGTTAGCATCTCGGGTGGGAAGGCATTCGGAAAAATATATAACTGTATAGCAATACGTATCGTTCATCCACGGATTGATACTCCACTTTATTATTCACACTGCGAATTGAGGTGACCATTGCCAAAACTGTTCAGCGTGTTTACTCCAGGATTACATGGTTTGACTCTTGGAGTCAAAGGATAGGATAAGTTGATGACTCAGATCTTCGATTCTCGAAGAAGATGGTAACGTACTCGCAGGGGTTTGACCATCTATCTTCCAATTGATGCATGAAATTATGGTATCCGTCTGCTAACATGTCTACCAATTCGTTTCTGTGAACGCGTAGCAAGATAATCGCTATGGCGGCATGCGTTCTCGGAAGCTAAGGTATTCGGTAAAAAGAATGACTTTATACAAATTGGTAACGTTCTGCAGCGGTTTCACGCTTTGCGATAATAATTAAACCGTGAATTAAGTTGTCTATTGCCAATTTTTTTTCAGCTGATTTACTCCCGGATTACACGGATTGATTCATGGATCCTTGGAATAGGTTCATCTCTCAAGGAAGGTGCTAACATTCTCGAAAGGTTTGTCCCTCGATCTTATGATCCGAGAACGAAATTAAGTTGCCCGTCACTAAAATTTATACTATATTGCTTCTCTTTCCACGAGGTTACACCATCGATACAGCGGGTTAGAATCTCGGAAGATACGGCTTTCGGTGAAAAATGAGACTCTATACCAATAGGTAAAGTTGCACAACTGTGTGACTCTGTACTATAATTTTTATACCGGGAAGTATGGTTTTGTGATGCCAATACTGTAGAGCGGTCTTACACACAGAATACCTGGTTTGACTCTCGGATTCGCGGGATAGGTTTACTCCTGATATACCTGGTGTGACCCTCGGGATCTGAGTATAGGTGATGGTATTTACTAAGCTGTGCGAATCTCGAGGGATGTGGTAAAATTCTGGAACAGTATGCCTATCGAACTTCTTATTCATACATGAAATGTAGGTACCGGTAGCTAAACGGAATAATAGTTTATTTCACACAACACAAATTTCGACTATCGATACAGCACGTTAGGATATCGGAGGGTAAGGTCTTCCGTAAAAAGAATGACCTTGTACGAATAGGTATTCGTCTGCATCGGTTTGACGCTTTACGTTAATATTCATAACGCGAATAAAGTCCTCTCTTGCCGATGCAGTTCAGAGGGTTTACTCCCGGAATGACTGGTTTGCCTCCCGGAATTACAGGATGGCTGAAGCTATTGACTTAGCCTTTGAATTCCCAAAGGGGAATATCACGTTCTCGAACGGTCTGAGCTTCGATCATCGAATTCGTAACTGAAATTATGGTGGACGATAATAAAATGTATACAAATTTGTTGCTGTGGACACGAAGTTATACACTCGATTCAGCGGAATAGGTTCACAGAGGATAAGGCCTTTAGTAAACCGTTTGATTCTATAGCAATATGTAACGATCTACAACCGTTGTCTACTGTACGTCTATAATCATACCGTGAATATAGGTGTCGTTTGCCAATACTGTTCACCTGATTCTCTCCAGGAATACCTGGTTTGTCTCATGGAATCACATGATGGGTGAATCTACTGATTAAGCTGTGCGACTCGCAAAGAGAGTGGTAACGTTCTTGACCATTTTGACTCTAGATCTTCTAATCCACACATGAAATTACGGTGCCCGTCGCTAAGATGTAAACTAATGTGTTTCTATGAGCACAAAGATATATTCTCGATACGGCTGGTTTGGACCATGGTAGGTGTAAGGCTTTCTGTAACAAGTTTGACTCCATACCAATAGGTAACGTTCTACAAAGGTTTGGCGCTCTACTTTAATATTCATACCGCTAGCTATAGTGTCCGTTGCCAGTAGTGTTCTGCGGATTTTGTCCTGGGATACCTGGGTTGAACCTCGGAATCACAGGATACGTGAAGCTATTGACATAGCCGTTCGACGCTAAAAATAAGTGGTAATGATATGGCCCACTTTGCCACGCGATCTTCTAATACATACATGGAATTAAGATGCCCGTCACTAAAGTATATACTAATTTGTCACTCTGAACAAAAAGCTATACCCTGTGTACAGCGGGTAAGATTCTCGAAAGGTAAGGTTTGCGGGAAAATGTTTAACTCGATACCAATGGGTAGAGTTCTACAACGGTTTGAGACGCCCTACTCTAATATTCATTCCGTGAATTAATATATCCATTGGTAATACTGGACTATGGATTGTATGCCGGAATACCTGGTCTGACGCTCGCAATCACAAGCCAGGTATTGATTTAGCTGTGCGAGTCTCGAAATAATGGTTGCGTTGTCGCACGGTTTGACCCTCGATTTTCCGATTCTTATACGAAAAGAATGTGTCCATCTGATAAAATGCCTACTGATTTGATCACATGGAGACTCAGCACGAAATGCGCTGCAGCGAATTGGGTTCTCGGAAGGAAAGGTATTAGGTAGAAGGAATGACTTCATACAAATTGGTAATGTTCTCCGTCGGATTAACACTCCACTTTAATATTCCTCCAGTGAATTAAGGTATATATGGCCAATACTCTTTAGCGGAATTACTTCCGGAATACCTGGTATGACTCACGGAATCATAGGACGCGGAAAGTTACTGACATAGTTGTGCAAATCTCAGGAAACGTGGTAATGTTCTGCAACGGCTTGACTCTCGATAATCATATTCCTACATGAACTTAAGGTGCCAGTCACTCAAATAGATTCTAATTTACTTCTCTGAACTCGAAATTGGACAATCGATACAACGGGTTATGATCTCGGATGGTGAGACCTTCCGTAAAAATTTTGTCTCAAGACCAATTGGTATTGTCCTCCGACAGTTTGCCTTCCAACCATGATATTTATAGAGTGAACTAAAGTGTCAATTGACAATAATCTTCAGCAGATTTACACCAGGATTACCTGGTTTGACTTTCGGATTCACAGGATAGTTGAAGATATTTACTTAGCCGCTCGACTCTCAAAGAATGTATTAACGTTCTCGAAAGGTTTGGCTCGCGATTTTGCTAATCATACTTCAAAATAAGGTTTGCGTCTGCCCAAATGTCTACTAATTTGTGTTCGTGAACATTAAGTAAGGCACTTGCTACAGCTGGCTAGACTTTCGGATGGAAAGGTCTTCAGTAAAACTTATGACTTTACTCATATTTCTAACGCTCTCAAACGGTTTGACGCTTTGCTCTAATATTCAAATCGTGAATATTGGGGTCTATTGCCAATATGGTTCAGCGGCTGCAATTCCGGAATTCCTGGTTGGACTCCAGGAATCACAGGATAGGTGAAGATATTGACTTAGCCGTTTGTCTCTCACAAAATGTGCAACGTTATGGAGCGGTTTGACTGTCGATCTTCTAATTCATACATGAAGTTAAAGTGCCCGTCACGGGAACGAATACTACTTTTTTTCCCTCAAAACGATTTTGTACTCTCAATACAGCCGGATAGGCATCTCGGAAGTTAAGGCCGTCGTTAAGAAGTTTGCCTTTATACAAATTGTTTACGCTCTACAAAGGTTTGACACTGCACTTTAATATTCATACCGTGAACTAATGTGTCCATTGCCAATATTCTTCAGCGGATTTAATCCTGGTGTACCTGGTTTGAATCTAGGAGTCACAGAATGAGTGGAACTGTTCACATAGCTGTGCGGTTCTCAAGAAAGGTGGTAACGTTTTCGAACGGTTGCACTCTCGATCTGGTTATTCATAATGAAATTAAGGACCCCGTAACTAAAATGTTTACTAATTTCATCCACTGTACACGATGTTACACTTTCGATGAAGCGGGTGAGCATCGCGGAAGGTACGGCATTCGGTCATACGTTTGACCTTATACCAATCGGTAACTTTCTCAGACGGATTGACGCTTCATATTAATAATTATACCGTGATCTACGGTGTCTAATGCCAATACTACTCAGCGGATTTACTCCCGGTATACCTGAATTGACTCTAGCATCCACAGAATCAATGTTGCTATTCACATAGCTGTGCGACTCACAGAAAAGATGGTAACGTTCTCAAATTGTTTGTCCCTCGACCGTCAAATACATTCTTGAAACTGTGGTGTCCGTCTCTAAAATGCAAACTAATTTGTGTCTCTGAACACGATGTTATACCCTCCATATAGCGTGCCGGATAGGTTCTCGAATGGTACTATATCCGGTGAAAAGTTTGACATTCTACAAATTGGTAATGTTCTCCAACGGTTTCTCTCTATAGTTTAATATTTATAACGTGGATTAGCGTGTCTCTTGCCAATACTATACAGCGGATTTACTACTGGAATACCTTGCTTGACTCTCGGAATCACAGGACAGGTGAATATATTGACAGTCCTTCGATCATCAACGAAGGTGGTAAGTGGTTCGGATTCGAAGTGTAAGGTATTCTGTAAATCGTTTGACATTATACCAATTGGAAACGCACTCAAACGTTTTGCACCTCTACTTAAATATTCGATTAGTTAGTGATAGTATAGCCAATACTGTTCAGCCGATGTTCTCCCAGATTACCTGGTTTGACGCTCGGAATCACAGGATGAGTGAAGCTATTGACTTAGTCGTTCGTCTCTCACAGATGTTGGCAACGACCTCGAACACTTTGGCCCTCGATCTGCTAATTCATACATGAATTTAAGGTCACGTCACTCAATTGTATTGGCGTTTTAGGTTCCCGGAAGGTAAGGTATTCGGTAAAAAAAAATGACTTAATACGAGTTTGGAATGTTCGCCGACGTTTTGGTACAGTAGTTTACAGTATCGTTTAGTTTTTTTTTTAACATTCATACAGTGAATTAATGTTTCTATTGCCAGTACTTCTCAGTGGATTAACTCCGGGAATACCTGGTGTAGCCATAAGAATCACAAGATTTCTGAAGACATTCACTACGGCATTTGATTCTCAAAGAATATGGTGGCGATCCCGATCGGTTTGTCTGTCGATTTTTTATTCATATATGAACATAGGTCATATGTATGCTAAAATGTATACTAACTTGATCCGGCAAACACCGAACAACACAATCGCGGCAGCGTGTTAGGTCCATGGATAGTAAGATAATTAATAAAATGGCTGACTTTGTACCGCCTTCTAATATTCTCCAACAGCTAATATCTGTACTTTAACATTCATACCGCGAGATGTGGTGTCTATTGCCAGTACTGTTCATTTGACCCTCGATCTGCTAATTCATACATGAATTTAAGATGACGTCACTGAATTTTATACTAATGTGTTTCCCTAAACACGTAGCTATACGATGAGCACGAGGCATACCGTACTGCGGGTTTAGTCGCGGAATACCAGATATGTCTCCCAGAATCACATGATAGGTGAAGCTACTGACACAACCGTTCGACTCTGAACGAAGGTGGTAACGATATCGAACGATATTCTAGTTCATATATAAAAATAAGGTGTGCTTCTGCTATAATGTCTACTCATATGTTTCCGTGAGCAATAAGCATGACACTCGCTGCAGCGGGATAGGTTCAAGGAATGTAATGTATGCGGTAAGAACAGTGACTGTATAACTATTCCTAATGTTCACCGACGGATTGACCTTCTACTTTAATATTCACACCGAGAATTAAGGCGACTATTGCGAATAGTGCACAGCGGATTCACTCCCAGATACCTGATTTGACAGTCGGAATAACAGGATAGGTGAAGCCATTGACATAGACGATTGAATCCCAATGAAGATGGGAACGATCTAGAACGGATTGACACTCGATCTTCTGATTCATACATGAAATTAAGGAGCAGCCATTTAAATTTATACCAATTTGTGTCTCTAAACACGAAGTTATACTCTCGATACAGCTGGTTAGCTTTTCGGATTGTAAGGACCTCTGTAAAGCGAATGACCTCATACCAACTTGTAATGTTCTCCGAAGGTCTGATTCTCTACTTTAATATTCGTTCCGCAAATTAATGTGCCTATTGCCAATACTGTTCAGCAGATTTACATCCAGAATACCTGGTTTGTCTCTCAGAATCAAAGGTGATGCTGCTCACTTAGCCGTTCACCTCTCAAGGAAGGTGGTATTGTTCTCCAACGGTTTGACTCACGACCTTTTAATTCATACATGAACATGTGATGCCCATCGCTAAAATGTATACTAATGTCTTTCTCTGAACACGAAGTTATATTCTCGATCCGGTGGGTAAGTTTCTCGGAAGGTAAGGCTTTCGGTAAAATGATTGCATCTTTACCAATGAGTAGCGTCCTACAACGGGTTGGCTGTCTGCTCTAAAATTTATACCGTGAACTAAGGAGACTCCAGACAGAATTCCTCAGAGGATTTCCTCCTGGAACACCTCATTTGAGTCTCGTAGTGACACTAAACGTGGAGCCATTGACTTTGCTGTGCGGCTATCAAGGGAGGTGGTAAAGATTATTTCTCCCACGGTTTAATCCTTGATTTTCCTATTCCAATGCGGAAACAAGGTGTGCGCGTGAAAAAATGTGTACTAATTTGATCACGTGAAAAATAAGCAAGTACAATCGCTACAGCGGATAAGGTTCTCGGAAGATATGGTTATCGGTAGAAGGAATGACCTTATGCGCATTGTTAATGCCCACCGTCAGTTTGACCCTCTATTACATTACTACATTAATATTCATACCGTGAATTGAGTTGTGAGTTGCCAATAAACTTCAGCGGACTTAATCCCGGATTACCTGATTTGACTATAAGAATTACGGGAGAGGTGATGCAATAGACTTATCCATTCGAATCACAAAGACGGTGATAACGATCTCGAACAGTTTGACACGTGATCTTCTAATTCATACATGGAATTATGGTGCCGTCTCGAAATTGTATACTAACTTCCTTCTGTGAAGACGAAGTTATGCTCTCGATACAGCGGGTTATCTCTAAGGAAAGTAAGGCCTCGGGAAATATTTGAATTTATACCAATATTTATCGTTCTACATCCGTTTCACTCTGTTCCTTAATATCTGTTCCGTGAAGTGGGGTGCCTAATGACAACACATTACGGAGCATTTACTCCCGGTATACCTGGTTCAACATTTGGTATCACAGGACGTGTGAAGCTACTGACGTAGCCGTTCGTCTCTCACAGAAGATGGAATCTGTCTCTAACGGCCTGTCCCTCGATTCTGATATTTATACATGAAAATGTGGTGTCCGTTTGCTAACACGTCTACTAATCTGTTTCCGCGATCATTAAGCATGACACGCGCTACAGCGGGTTGGGTACTCGGAGGTAAGGTATTCTGTAAAGAGTGTGTCCTTATATGAATTTTTATTGTTCTCCCATGGTTTGACACTCTACTTTCTTATTTACACCATGAATTAGGGTGTCCTTTGCCAATGTTCTTCAGCGCGTTTAATCCCGGAATTCCTGGTTGGGCCCTCGGAATCACAAGGTGGGTGAAGCATTTGACTTAGCCGTTCGTCACTCAAAGAAGGTCGTAACGTTCTCGAACGGTTTGACACGCTATTCTCATGTTCATAATGAAATTATGGGCTCCGTTTCTAAAATGTCTACTAATTTGATCCTCTGAACATGAAGTTATTCTCGCGGTACAGCAGGTCAGTTTGTCGGTGGGAAAGGTCTTCGAAAAACTTTTGACTTTGTGGGAATTGGTAACGTTCGCGAACAGATTGACGCTCTCCTTTAATACACAAACCGTGCATTACGGTGTCTATTGCCAATACAGATCAGTGGATTTACTCCTGAAATACGTGGCTTGACTCTTGGAATTACAGGATGGCTGTAGCTATTGACTTAGCTATTCGAATCAGAAAGATGGTGGCAACGTTCTCGAACGGATTTACTCCCGATTATTCTATTCATACATGAAAATAAGGTGCCCGACTGTTACAATGTCTACTAATTCGTTCCTTTGCACTCGAAGCAAGACAATATCTGCGGCGGTGTGCGTTTTCTGAATGCAAGTTTCGGGATAAAAGGAATGACTTTACATATTGTTAATGTTCTCCGATGGTTTGACTCTTAACCTTAACATTCATCCCGTGTATTACGGTATCTATTGCCAATATTGTTCAGCGCATTTACGCCTAGAATACGTGGTCTGATTCTCGCCATCACAGGATAGATGAAGCTATTGACTAAGCCGTTCGAGTGCTGAAGAAGGTGGTAACGTCCTCGTACGGTTTTCACACAAGATCTTCTAATTGATACATGAAGTTAATTTGCCCGTTACTATTATGTATACTAATTTGTTTCCTTAAACACGAGCATGTACTCTCGGCGTAGCGAGAGAGGTTCGCGGTAGGTAAGGTCTTCAGTAAAACGTTTTACTTTATACCAAAAGTATCGCAATCAAACGGTTTGCTGCTCCATTTTACTATTCAAACCGTGAACTCAGGTATATATTGCCAAAACTGTTAAGCGTATTTGCACCCGGAATACCTGGTCTGCCTCTCGATATCGCAGGATAGGCGAAGCTATTGCTTTAGCCGTTTGAATCTCAAAGGAGGTGGCAACGTTCTCGAACGATTTGACAGCCGATCTTCTAATGCATTCATGAAATAAGGATGCTCGTCGCTAAAATGTATACTAATTTGCTTCTCTAAACACGGAGATAAAATGTCGATACAGCGAGTTAACTCCTCGGAACGTAAGACCTTCGGTAAAAAGTTCGTCTCCATGGCAATAGGTAACGTTCTACGACCGTGTGACACTGAACATTAATATTCATACCGTGAATTAACGTGTTCTCTGATAATACTGCAAAGGCATTTCACTCCCGAAATATCTTGAATGACCCGCGGAATCACAGTATAGGTGTAGCTATTGATTTGGAGGTTCGACTCTGGAAGTAGGTGTTAACGCTCTCTGGCAGTGTTACGCTCCGTCCTTCTGATCATATGCGAAACTAAGGTGTCCGTCTGCTAAAACTTTTACTAAATGTGATCTCGTGAAAACTAAGCAAGACAATGGCTGCAGCGGGTTGGGTAAGCGGAAGGTAATGTATTGGATAAAAAAATGACTTTAAAATGACTTAAAAATGACGATCTACAATGGTTATACTGTGTACGTTAATATTTGTGCAGTGAATTAAGCTGTCTATTGCCAATACCGTTAGGCGCATTTACACCTGGTATACCTGGTTTGACACTCGGTATCAATGGATAGATGAAGCCATTGACATAGACGTTCCAATCTCACAGATGATAGTAACGTTCTCGAACAGTTTGACACTCTATCTTCTAATTCATACATGAATTTAAGGTAACGTTACTAAAATGTTTAATTATATGTTTCCATAAACACGTAGCTATACTCTCGAAACGGCGGGTTAGCTTTTATGACGGTAATACATACGGTGAAACGTTTGACTTTATACAAATTGGTATCGTTCTCATACGGTCTGACGATTTATTCTAGTATTCAAACCGTGAATTATGGTTCCAATTACCAATACTGATCTGCGCATATACTCCCGGAATTCCTGGTTTGACTGTCGGAAGCGCAGGATGGACGACGCTATTGACTTAGCCATTTGCCTCCCATAGATGGTGGCTATGTTCTCGAGCGGTTTGACCCTTGATCTTCTAGTTCATACACGAAGTTAAGGTGCCCGTCACTGAAATGAACACTACCTTCAGTCTGATCACGAAGTTATACTCTCGATGCTGCGAGTTAGTTTTTCGGCGGGAAAGGCATTCTTTAAGTAGTTTGACCATACACTTATAGGTAATGTTCTACAACGGCCTCACGGCCTGCTTTAATACTCAAGCCATGAACTAAGGTGACTATTGCCCACACTGTTCATCGGAATTTCTTCGGGAATGCTTGATTTGACTTCGGAATCACAGGAAAGGTGAAGGTATTGCCTTAGCCATGCGGCTGTCAAAAGAGGTGGTAACGTTCTCCGACGATTTGACCCTCCAACTTCCTATTGATACATGTTATTTATGTGTCCCACTGCGAAAGTGTCTACTAATTTGTTTCCTTCAACACTAAGCAAATCATGTGCTGCAGCGGGTTAGGTTCTCGGACGGTAATGTATTGGTTAAATATAATTACTTTATTTCAATTGATAATATTCTCCGGCGGTTTTACTCAGTTCCTAAATATTTTTATCGTGGATTAATGTATCTATTGCCAATAGAGTTCAGCGGATTTACTCCTGGAATACCAGGTTGAATCTCGGAATCACAACTATAGATGAAGGGATTGGCTTAGCCGTTCGTCTCTCAGAGAAAGTGACAACGTTCTCGAGAGGACTGACACCCGACCTTCTAATTCGCACATGAAGTTAAGGTGCTGACACTGAAATGAATTTTATCTTCTGTCTCTAAACACAAAGTTATACGATCGATGAAGCCGATGAGATTCGCTGATGGCAAGGAGATCGGAAATAGGTTTTATCTTATACCAACTGCTAACGCTCTCAAAAGGTGTGACGCTCTAATTTAATATTTATACCGTGAAGTAAGGTGGCAATTACTCATGCTGTTCAGCGGATTCAATCCTGGAATACCTGGCTTGGCTCTAAAATCACAGGATGTGTGAAGCTATTGACTTCGCCGTTCGACACTCAAAGAAGATGGTAACATTGTCGAAAGGTCTGACACTCAACCTTCTGCTTCATACATGACATTAATATGCCCGTCACTAAAATGTAATCAAAGTTGCGCCTCTGAAGACGGAGTTTTACTCCAGGCATAGCAGGTTAGCTTCGCGGAACGTAAGGCCTTTGATGAAAAGTATGACTGCATTGCAATAGGTAGCGTTCTACAACGGTGTGACACTGTACATTAATATTCATACCGAGAATTACCGTATTCAATGGTAATACTGCACTGGGCGTTGACTCCTGGAATATCTGGAACAAACCGCGGAATCGCAGAATAAGTGAAGCTATTGACTTAGCCGTTCGACTCCAAAGAAGGTCGGACAGTTCTCGATCGGTTAGATTCTCGATTAATCTATTCATACATTAAAATAAGGTGTGCTCCTGCATAAATTTCTACAAATTTGTTTCCGCGTGCACTAAGCGTGACTCTCGCTACTGCGGGATAGGTTTTTGGATGTCAAAGTATCCGGTAAAATGTTTGACTTTATAACATTTGGAAATGTTCTCCACCGGTTTGACCTTCCTTATTAAAATCCTTGCCGAGAATTTATGTGTCTATTGCCAATACTGTTCAGTGGATTTACTCCTGGACTGGCTCGACTCACGGAATCGCAAGTATAGATGAAGCTATTGACTAAGCTGTTAGGGTCTCAAGGAATGTGGTATCGTTCTCGAACGGTTTGACAAAATATCTTCTAATTGATACATGGAATTACGGTGCCCGTTACTATAATGTATACTAATTTTTATCTTTAATCACGATGATGTGCAGTCGATACATCGGATTTGGTTCTCGGAGAATGAGATCTTCGGTAAAAAGTTTGACATAATACCATCTGGAAACTTTCTGAACCAGTTTCACACTCTACTTTAGTATTGAAACCATGAATTAATGTGTCCATATTTCCAACAGTGTACAGCAGATTGATGATATTCCTAGTGCGACTGTCGGAACCACAGGAAAGGTGAAACTATTCACTCAGCCGTTCGACTCTAAAGGAACGTGGTACCGATATCGAACGGTATGACACACAATCTTCAAATCCATATATGAAAGTAAGGTTTGCTCCTGATATAATGTCTACTCATTTGTTTCCGTGAGGGCTAAGCATGACACTCCCTACAGCGGAATGGGTTCAAGGAAGGCAATGTATTCGGTAAAAGGAATGACTGTATACCAATTGGTAATGTTCTTCAAACGGACTGACCTACTACATCAATATTCATACCGTGAATTAATGTGAGTATTGCCAATACTGTACAGCGGATTGCCCCACGGAATACCCGATTTGACTATCGGAATAACAGGATAGCTGAACTTATTGACCTAGCCATTCGAATGTCATAGAAGTTGTTATCGTTTTCTAGCGGTTTGACACTCGAATTTGATATTTAATCACGAGTATGAAGTGCCTGTCTGCTAACATGTCTACTAATTTGTTTCCTTGAACATTAAGCAAGACGCTCGCTACGGCGAGTTAGACTCTCGGAAGGTAAGGTATTCGGTAAAATGATTCATTTCATAGGATTTGGTAACGTTCTCAAACGGTTTGACGATCTATTTTCGTATTCTAACCGTGAATTATAGTGTCCATTGCCAATACTGTACAGCGGATTAACTCCCGGAGTATCTATTTGACTCTCGAAATCGCATGATGTGTGAACCTATTGACTTAGCCGGTCGACTCTTACAGAAGGTGGTAACGTTCTCGAACCGTTCGTCCCTCGATTTTCTAACTCATACATGAATTTAAGGTGCTTGTCCCTAAAATGAATACCAATTTCTATCTGTAAACTCGAACTTATGCTCTCAATGAAGCTGCTGAGGATCGCGGAAGGTGAGGCCTTCGCTAATACGTTCGACTTTAAAGTAATTTGTACGTTTCACAAACGATTTGACGCAATATTTTAAAATTCAAACTGTGACTTAAGGTGTCTATTGCCAATAATGTACGGGGCACATACTTCTGGAGTCCTGGGTTCGACTCTCGGAATCACAGGATAGGTGAAGCTATTGGTTTTTTCTGTGAGACTCTCAGAATTGCTGGTAACGTTCTGGATCTGTTTGACCATCGATCTTCAATTTCATACATGAAATTAATGTGCCCGACCCTATAGTGTATACTATAGTTCTTCCCTGAACACGAAGTCATACTCTCGATACAGCAGGTTAGGTCCTTGGAAGGGAGACCATACGGAAAAATTTTGAGTTTATCCCAATAGGCAAAGTTCTACAACTGATCGAGTCTCTACTTCAATATTCATAACGAGAATTAAGGTGTCTATTGCCAATACTGTACAGCGGATTTGTTCCCGGAATACTGGTCTTGACTCACGGAATCACGTTATAGATGAATGTATTGGCTTAGCTGTGTAACACTTAATAGAGGTGGAAGCGTTATGAAACGACATGACGCTCGATGTTCATTTTCATACACGAAATTGATGAGCCCGTCAATAACATGTAGGGAAGCTTTTTCCTTTCAACAGAACGTCACACTCTCGATGCACCGAGATAGGCTTTGGAGTGTAAGGTCTATAGTAAGACTTGTGGGTTTATACCAAATGGTAACGCTCTCAAACGGTTTGACGCTATACATCACTACTCAAACCGTGAATTAAGGTGTCCATTGCCGAAACTGTTCAGTGGAGTTACAACTGCAATACCTTGCTTGTCTCCAGGAATCACAGGGCAGCTGTGGATATTGACGTAGCCGTTTGGCTCTCAAAGAAAGTGGTAACATTCCCGAAAGTTTCAGCTCTCAATTTTGCTATTCATACACGAAAACAAGGTTCCCATATGCTACATCCTCTACAAATGTGTTTCCGAGAGAATTAAGCAAGACACTCGCTACTGCGGGTTTGGTTTCCGGAAGGTAAGGCATTCGGTAACAGTTCGACTCTATGCGAATAGGTATCGATCTATAACGGTTTGACGCTCAACTTTTGTATTGAAACCGACGTTTAAGGTGTCTATTGCCAATTATGAACGGCGGATTTACTCCCGGAATGCCTGTCTGACTTTTCGAATCACTGGATAGGGGAAGGTATTGACTGAGACGTTCGACTCTCAAAGAAGGTGGTAATGATCTCGATCGGTTTGACGGTATAGTTAGTATTCAAAACGTGAATTAAGATGTCCATTGCCAATACTGTAGATCGTATTGGCTTCCGGAATACCTGGATTGACCCTCGGAATAAACAGGATATATGAAGTTATTGACTAAGATGTGCAACATTCAAAAAAGATAATAATGTATTCCAACGCTTTCACTCTCGACCTTCTAATTCACACATGAAATTACGGTACCGGTCACTAAAGAGGACACTAATTTGCTTCTCTAAACACGAAATTGTATTGTCGATACAGCGGGATAGCTTCTCGGAAGTTAAGGCCTTCTTTAAAAATAATGACTTCGTAAGAATTGGTAACGTTCTCAAACTGTCTGACTATATACTTTAATATTCAAACAATGAATTAAGGTGTCTAGGGCCAAAACTGTTCCGCAGATTTACTCCCGGCACGCCTGGATCTACTTTCGGAATCACAGGATAGGTGTAGCTGCTGACGGAGCCGTTCGATCCCAAAAAAAGCTGGATGCGCTCTCGAAATGTTTGCCGGCGTCCTTTGCATTTCTTACATAAAATTATGGTGCCATCACTAAAATGTATACTATTTTGCTGATCTGAACATAATGATATTTTCTCGTTACAGCGGGTTCAGTTCACGGAAGGTAGGGCTTCCGGTAAAGGGTTTCACTATATACCAGTTCTAATGGTTCTACAACGGTTGGACTCTGTATTTTAACATGTATAACGCGAAATAGGTTACGTAATGCCATACTGTACAGCGGATTTATTCCCGAAATACCTGGTTTGACTCTCGGAATTATACGATCGGTGAACTTAACAACGTAGCCGTTCGATTCTCAAAGAAGGTGGTGAAGTTTTCGAACGGTTACACAACCGATATTCTAATTTATACATATAATTAGAGTGCTCGTCGCTAAAAGGTATACTAAGTTGCTTCTCCGAACACGATGTTATACTCTGGACAAACAGCATCAGGTTCATGTAAGGTAAGGTATTCAGCAATAGGTATGACTTTATACCAATTGGTAATGTTTTCCGATGGACTGACTCTCCACTTCAATATTCCTACCGTTCATTAACGTGTCTATTGTCAACATTCATCAATGGATTTTCTCGCGGAATACATGGTGTGACTCTCGGAATAACGGGACAGGTGAAGTTATTTACTTAGCGGATTGTCTCTCACGTGAAGTGGTAATGTTCTAGAACAGTTTAACTCTCGACTCTTCCACTCAAACATTAAAATAATGGGTGCGTAGCTACCTTGTACATTAATTTATTTCTCTGGAATTTATTTTAGATTCTCACTCCAGTGGGATAGATGTTCGGAAGGTGGGGATCACTAAATGCCAATACGGTCGGGTGGTGATGCGGGTAAGTTTTGGCTGCACACTCGGGTTTAGTTTAAAAATCGTAGTCGGGCATACATGATTCGAACATGAAGAAATGAAACAACAATAGGATATAATTTACCTGAATTATTGCGTGCCAGATATAAATAAATTAAGTGGACGGGTGGATTGGGCTGCGTAGTAAGGGCCGGAATAAGATTTGGATAGGTGTCGGTACAATCCCTCGTACGACTCCGAGAAGTGCGGACGTATCTCGTGATATTTCGCGGATCTCAGTTTCAGTGGTGAATGTTTTGTGTTCCGGGAGGAGTGATTGCATGAAGTGCGTGCGTGTGTGTGTAATGGTGTTTTTCGAACCGCTGTAATCGTGTTTCGCGTCGCTGTGAAACCTTAAATGAATGATAGGAGATAAAAACGCCGCTATTTAACGCCTCGCTCCTCTAAAGTGATCACGTGCACGGGATGGCCTGAGTGACAGCCGGCAGTGATGTTTAATACTAGGACGCGGAATATATACCGCGTGGACATAAGCAGGCCAGAAATCAAATGATTATAAGCAAAAGCATCTATTTTTTCTGTTTAATGCGCGCAAAAACATGCTTATGATACAAAATCAAAGTGTGTATCGCACATTTACGTGACATTTTATTCCCATTGCAAACTCGCGATTAACTTGCGATACATGATTAATCAAGGAATTTCAGCGTTTCAGAGTCAAAGTACGTCTGATTATTGACTGATCGGGAAACAGACTCTTTTTCTTTCCATGCGGCTTAATTGTGAAGGAACGAAATCTGTTTCAGAACAACCAAACGTAATTATGTCCTCCTCCGCGAAGAATCGAAATTTCACTTGCAAGAAGATAATACAATTGGTCCACCATCGAGAAAAACGAATACAGAATACAGAAAATACAGAATAAATATCTGTATATTTTGTAAAACGAATGAAGAATACGAATGTAGACAGAAGTTCCCGTCAATGTATTGACTCGCATCGTTTCACTGATCTGTGCGTGCAGATACGCCCCAAAAGTGCGGAATGAATGCGAGTATTGTATTTCTACCAGACACTTGATTCCCATGGCAAACGCGCAATAGAAGTACCTCATACTTACACGATTCACATGCCAAGCGCGATCAAATCGAGAAATTGTATAAATTCTGCGTCTGAATGCAGTTTCGTTCTTGTTTCATGTGGCTTAATTGTCAAGTTTCTTCGCATGGAGTATACACTTACTCCATGTGTCCAGAAGAAACGAAATTGCTTGAGTAACAAACTATTGCTCGTCGGGTAAAAATGAAATTACGACCCGGGCAACCGAAAATGGTAATGTGATTCGTCAGGGAGAATCGAAATTTCTTTCGGACAAGCGTTAACCCTGAATGAGTGCATATTTGATACATACCACTGAAATCGACGGGTTTGGACAGAAATTCCATTTCAATGTAACGATTCTTATAGCTTCCTCGCTGTATGCTCGATATATTTTCCAATGATGCGAAATCAACGTGGGCATCTTATATTCCCATGACCATTGATTTCCATCGCATGCACGCTTTTCACTTGCGAAGCATGATTCAAATGAGATATTTCAGCGTTTCGCATCAGAATCCGCACCATTATTCGCATGCTCAAAGTAATTTCGTTTCTTTTCTCTTGGTGCGGCTTAATCGTGAAGTTGGCTGAGACAGGATACATCTATGTCCTCTCTACGGAAGGAGCGAAATCGCGGTCCAATCAAACTAATTCAATTAGGTCCTATATCGAGGAAAAACGAAACTACTTTCCGAAAAACAATACGATGAATGATGGTGTACTTGATGCAAACGAATGAAACAAACGGCTTTGGATGGAAACTCGATGTCAAGGAACGATTTTTACAGTTTCTTTGCCGTATGCGGACAAATACATTCTAGTAGTACACGTCCTAGTATTCGACCTTCTTCCTGCGATTTAATTGTGAAGTTGGCAGTGTGAAAATTCATTCACATCCACTGATCGGAAATAACGATACTATATTCCGAACAAACAAATACAATTCGGTCCTCCATCGACAAAAAACGAAATTACTTTCGGAAAAACATACTACACGGAATCAGGGCTTATTTGTTGCATGCGTCAGGAATAAACGTATTGAGAGAGGAATTCGCAGGCAAAGTAACGATTTTTAATGTTCCACCGCTCCCTGCTAGCATATACATCCCAATGATGCGAAGTAAATGCGGGTACAGCATTTCCACCAGTCATTTGATTCACATGGCAAAAACGCGCGATCGACTGCGATACCATGCAAATTATAAAATTCTGCGTATCAGCGTCAGCGCACGTGTTGTTATTACTTGTATGAAGCGGATTTGGAGAGAAATTCGCTATTAATGTAAAGATTCTTGTAGTTTCTTCGCTATATGAGCGCAGGCACATTCCAGTGGTGCGTAATCAACGTGGGAATCGCATAGTTACGTGACTATCGACTCCCGTTGCGAATGCACTTCACTTGCATAGAACGAATCAAGTGAGAAATCTTAGAGTTTAAGCGGTAGAATAGGTGCTATCATTGGTATGCTCGGAAAATAATTTCTTTGTTTTTCTTCATGAGGCTCTTTGTAAGTTTGGCTGCCACAGAATGCATTTACGTCCTCTGTTCGGAGGAATCAAAATTACTTTCAGCACATGCTAATAAAATTATGTCCTCCGTTCGGAAAACACGAAATTACCTGCGGGACAGATTAATACAATAAGATTCTCTAGCGAGAAAAACCGAAATTACCGTCCAAAGAACCTAATACATTGAATGAGAGTATATTGTATGCAAACAACTGAAATATACGAATTTGGGCAGAAGATCGATGTCATGGCTACCATTTCTATTGTTTCCACGCACTCTGTGCGCAAATGCGGTCCAATCACCTTATAGCAGTGTGACTATCGCATATTTACGTGACATATGATTTGTATAGCAAATGCGGGATTCACTTACGAAGCACGATTCAAGAGAGAAGTATCAGGTTTTCAGGGTCAGAATACGTGTTACGATTGGAATGGTCAGAATGCATTTTCGTTTTTTTCTTTTTTCAAGCCGCTTAACTGTGAAGTTGGCAGTGATGGAGTACATTTACTTCTACTGTTCGGAAAAACCGAAATTACATTACGATCAACCTTGCGCACTATGGTCTTCTGCCGGGATGAAACTAAATCAAATTCCTGACAACAAAATACTTTTACATCCACTATCGCGAAAAATCGAAATTTCAATCGGAACAATCTGATAGAGTGAACGAGCGCAGATTTGATAAACGACTGAAGTCTCCGGATTTGGAAAGAAATTCGCTTTCGATGTACCGATATTTTTAATTTCTCGGCCATATGCTGGAAAATGTCTTCCAATGATGCGGAATCAACGAAGGTATCGCATATTTACTTTACTCATTTTTCCAATCGCAGACGCGCGGTTCACATCCGAAGCACGGTTCAAATAAAGGAATTTCAGCGTTTCAGCGTCAGAATATGCATTATTACTGTGTTGCTCGGAAAGTAATTTCGCATTATTTTCACCTGTCTTAACTGTGAAGTTCGTTGAGATGGAATACATTTGCGCCGTCTGTTCGGAAAACTCGATATCACATACCGAAAAACCTAATAAAATGAATGAATGTATATATGATCCTGACGAGACTGATGTAATCTGATTTGAACAAAAATTCGCGGTCAAGGTAACGTTGTTTACAGCTTTATTGCCATGTGCCCGCAAATTAGTTCTAATGATGCGATATCGGCGTGAGTATCGCATACGTTCGTGCCATACAATTCCCATGGAGAACGTGCGATTCACTTTCGAAGCATGATCATATCTAGATATTTCAGCGTTTCAGGATCAGAATACGTCTTATTGTTTGGTTGTGCCGAAGTTAATTCCTTTCTTCTCTTCATGTGGTTTTATTGTGATGTTGTCCGCGTAATAATTCATTTACTTCCTATGCTCGGAAGAATCGAAATTACATTCCGTGTAACCTAATACAATCAGGTTCACCATCGGTTACCGAGATTACTTTCCAACCAGTTTAATGCAGTTAGGTCTGGATTCAGGACCGAACTAATATCTTTCCGGAAATCATAATGCAATGAAAGAGTACATATTTGCTCCAAACCACTGAATCAACAGATTTGGACAGATATTCAATGACAAGTTACGGCTTCTACAGTTTCTCTGCAGTACACGCGCAAATACTATCCAGTGATTGCGAAATCAACGTGAATAACTAATATCTACATGACTTTTGATTCCCATTGCGAATGAATACATTTACATCCTCTGTTCGGGAGATGCAAACTAATGTTCTGAACAACCATATGTATTCAAATCATCTGATGGGAAGAAACGAAATTATTTTTCGTACAACGTAATACATTTAAGTCCAGTACAGAGAAGTAATGAAATTACCTTCCAAAAACCCTCATAAAATGAATGAATTTATGTTTGATGCAAACGGCAGAAATAAACAGATTAAGGCAGAAATTCGTTGTCATTGTATCGATTTTCATTGGTTGTCTGCGCAAATATGTCGTATTGATGCGAAATGAACGTGAGTATCTCATACTTAAATGCATTTTGCTAGCCATCGCAAACGCGGCGTTCGCATGCGAATCTCGATTCAAACAAGATATATCAGTTATTCTGCGTTATAGTACGAGCTATTATTCGGTTGTATGGAAAGTAATTCCGTTTTTCTTTTTCATTCGTAGTAATTGCGGAATTGCCTGCAAAATATTACATTTGCTTCCTCTGTACCGAAAAAATGAAATTACATTGTGAATATTCAAATACAATTAGGTGCTCTGTCGGAAAAACCAAATGAAGGGGTATATCGCACGTTTAACGACGCGCGGTTCCGTTGTGATAAATGCTTCGAACGTGATATTTCAGCGCTTCAGTATCAGAATACTAGTTATTATTGGATTGTTCGAAATGTAATTTCCTTTTATTTCAAGCAACTTAATTGTGATTATTACTCTCAACGAATACATTTACGGCCTGCGTTCCGATGATACAAAATTACTTTCCGCACAACGTAATACAACTGTTTCCTCCGACGGGAAAAAACGAAATACATTTCCGAAAGGCCTAATTCACTAAGTGAGTAGTGTATTCATTACGACTGAAATATACGGATTTAGACCGGTATTCACTTTTCTAATAGTTTCTCCGCTGTAGGGTCGCAAATACGTTCCTACGATGCGAAATGTACACGTGCATCGCATAATAGCGTGCCATATGGTTCTTATGACAAATGCATCGTTCACTGGCGAATCACGAATCGAGCGATATATTTCAGCTCCTCAGCGTAGGAATACGTGTTATTATTGTGTTTTTCGGAAGGTCGTTTCGTCATTTCTCATGCGGCTTAATTGTGAACTTGACTGCGAACAAATACATTTACGTACTCTCTTCGCAAGAATTGAAACTACATTCCTAGCAGAAAAATACAACTACGTTCGCCGTCGGGGCTATACGATATTACATTCCAGACAGCATACTATAACTAGGGACACAATCTGGAAAGAACGAAGTTTCCTACCGAACGTCGTTGTACAATTAGGTCCTGCGTGGGGAAGTAACGAAATTACCTTTTGAACAAGCTTTCTAAATTAAGTCTTCTGTAGGGGGGAAAAAAATATCCTTACGTAAATCCCAATACAATGATTGACTATAAGTTTGACGCAACGTCTGATATAAACGGATTTGGACAAATATTCGCTGTCAAAGCAACGACTGCTACAATTTGTCCGCTATGCGTGCCAATACGTTGCAATAATGAAAAATCGTTGTGAGTATCACAAATTTACGTGTCCTTTTGTTCCAATCGCAAGCTCGCGATTCTCTTTCGACTCGCGTTGGAAGCGAGATATTTCAGCATATCTGCGCCACAATAGGTGATATTGAAAATTTCTTCTGGATGTCATTTCGTTCATCCAATGCGTTCTAGCTGTGAATATGTCTGCGAAAAAATACATTTACATCCGCTGCTAGAAAAAAAAGAACAAGATAGAGGGACTACGTTCCATTCAATATAATACAATTAGGTCCACTATCGGGATAAAACGAAATTTCTTTCCGAAGAGACTAATACAACGAGTGATTGCATATTTCATGCGAACGACTGAAATCAACGCATTCCGACTCAAATGTACCATCAAATTATTGATTTTTGTATTTTCGTGTCTTTATGCTCGTAAACCCGGCCAAGTGATGCGAAATCAAAGCAGGTATCGCATATTTACGTGACATTTGATCCCCGCGGCAAACACGCTATTCGCATACGAAGCACGAATACATTGAGATATTTCCTGGTCTCAGCGTCAGTGTTCGTGTAATAATTGGCTTGCGTAATGTTACTTTGTTCTTTTCTTCACGCGGCTTAATTGTGAAGATGAAAATTACTTTCCGAACAAGGTAATACAATGCAGTCCACTATCTAGGAATAACGAAATCACGTTCTGAAAAACCTGAAGGTGAAGGGAGATGGGAGATTTTGAATGAACTCGCCGTGATTCCTGGGGTAGAACTTTATTTTGAGTGCCGGGGATAGGAACTGATGCGGTCAGCAGGCGCGAACGAACTGTACTGGCTTTTCCTTCCCAATTCAACGTCGAGGTGGTCCGCGCGTCCGCGGGTCATGAGGCCCTGGTTGTAAAGACATAAACCAGGTCCCCATTGACCTGAAGACCTCGACGTCACGAAGGAAAGGAAAAACCCAAAAAGCCTTCGCTTTCCGCATCTGCCGAGTCCCTATAGCACCCCCCTTCCAGTGACAACGCTTACAAACAAAAAAAAAGGTAAAAAAAGAAAAAGGAAAGAGAAATATAACAGTAAAAACGTTCCATTCATACACACACAATACACACACACTTATATGTACAATCCGCAGTCACGCTCTTATATCTACAAGTTTCTCTGCCTACAGATATTTACAATATATACATTCTTACCCTATTTGAGACCGGCCTGAAAACGCTGTGGAAAACGGATGGTTCTACCCGAACGGGTTGTATGGCGTTTCCGTTCGCTGTTTCGCGGGGCCGAGTGTCTGGGGTACGACCTACGTGATCGTTGGCGTTGTCGGGGATGAATTTAATTATGTTTTCGAGCGGTTGCTCGGTGTGTTCGTCGGGAACGGTAAATGCGGGTTCTACACGGTCCACGCTTAACCTTACCCGATTCCCGTCGATATCTAATACGAGAGTTTTTTCGCGTCTTACTAGGACGCGGTACGGGCCATCATATGGAGATTGTAATGGGCTCCGCACCGCGTCACGGCGCCGGAAAACAAACGTGCATGTCGCCAGCTCTTGGGGCACGAATGCTCGACGCGTGCCGTGCTGTATGACCTGCTGCGGCTTGATACTACTAAAATGTCGCTTCAACCGCGTAACGAAATCGGAATCCGGCTCCCGATTGCTCGAGATGAAGAAATCCGCGGGCAGACGGATTCCGGTGCCGTAGATCATTTCCGCGGCGGACGCGTCCAGATCGGGCTTGGTCGCGGCGCGGATACCTAGTAAAACGATAGGTAACATCTCTACCCAATTCGCGGTGTCGTGACATTTTATAGCCGCTTTCAGTTGCCGGTGGAACCTTTCGACCATTCCGTTTGCCTGAGGATGGTACGCGGTCGTTCGGATATGCTGCACCCCCAGTAACCTGCACAATTCTTTAAACAGCTTAGATTCGAACTGCCGACCCTGGTCAGTGGTTATTCGCAAGGGTACGCCAAAGCGGGCGATCCAGGTAGACATTAACGCTGCAGCGACCGTTGACGCCACCATATCTACTATGGGAGTGGCTTCTGGCCACCGCGAAAAACGGTCGATGCACGTCAAATAATACCTGAACCCTTGCGAATACTGCATTGTGACCAGGTCGATGTGCACGTGTTCGAATCGCCCGGCTAAGTTTTTAAACTCGGCGACTGGAGCGGACACATGTCTTGTTACTTTGTTGCGCTGGCAAGGGATACATTGCCGAGCCCACTGTCGGACATCCCTGTTTACTCCAGGCCAGACAAAACGCTCCGTCACCAATTTCTGGGTGGCTTTAATTCCTGCGTGTGCGAGACCGTGAATAGCGTCGAACGCTTGACGGCGTAACATCCTTGGCACGAAAGGTCGTAAGGTTTTCCCAGAGACGTCGCAATAAATATCCGCGTCGCAATCCGGGAAACGAATTTTCTTTAATTCCAGGGCGCTTGAGCTGGAGTTTATGATTTCCTCCAGCTCGGCGTCGTCCCTTTGTGCCGACGCGAGTGCCGCATGGTCAAACGTTTTCGAAATCGCCCCAACGCGAGACAATGCATCTGCAACTAGGTTTTCGGATCCTTTTACGTGTCGGATATCCGTTGTGAATTGTCGGGATGTAGTCTAAGTGTCTACACTGTCGGGGGAACACTTGTCTAACTTTTGCTTGAAAGCAAAAGTTAGAGGTTTGTGGTCAGTAAATATTGTGAAATGTCTCCATTCGACGGCGTGGCGAAAATGCCTAATGGCATTATATATAGCGAGAAGTTCGCGATCGTACGCGCTATATTTGCGTTGCGCCGGAGACATAGTTTTAGTATAGAAATGTAATGGTTGCCATGCATTGTCCGCGCGTTGTTGCAACACCGCTCCCATCGCGTAGTCCGAAGCATCGACGACGATGCTAAGTAACGCGTCGGGGATGGGATGCGCGAGCAACGTCGCGGTTGCGAGGGCCGATTTCGATTCGGTGAATGCGCGTTCTGCGTCCCCAGTCAGGGTGACGGTTTCGTTACCCTTCCTGGAACCCTTAAAGAACGCGTTTAGGGGCAAAAAAAGTTCCGCGGCCCGCGGTATGAACCGCCGGTAAAAATTAACCATCCCCAGGAACCTACGTAGCTCCTTTACCGTTTTTGGCGTGGGGACAGCCGCGATTGCCGAAACGCGTTCGTCTAAGGGCTTAACGCCCAGCGCACTCACGGAGTGTCCTAAAAACGCAATCGTATCGACACCGAAAACGCATTTCGCCGGGTTAATGACTACGCCGAATTGACTGAGCCGGCCGAATAGGATGTTCAGGTGCTCGTGATGCTGCGCCGCGTTTTCAGAGGCTATCAAGAAGTCGTCAATATATGCGTAGACAAAGTCTAGCCCGCGAATAATCTCGTCAACGAAACGCTGACATGTTTGCGCAGCATTACGCAACCCGAACATCATGTTCGTGGCTTCGAAAAGACCGAACGGAGTCGCTATAGCCGTTTTCATAATGTCCTCCGGCGCGACCGGGATTTGGTGGTACGCGCGTACCAGGTCTATTTTAGAGAAAATTCGTTTCCCGTGAAGTCTCTGGGAAAAATCCTGTATGTGAGGCGGCGAATACCTGTCTGGCACGGTGCGAGCGTTCAATGCCCGATAGTCTCCGCAAGGACGGAGAGTGCCGTCCTTCTTCGGCACCACGTGTAGTGGAGAGGCCCAGGGACTCTTCGATGGCCGGAGGACTCCTTGCTGGACCATCAGCTCGAATTCGGCCTTGATGGCTTTCAAGCGGTCAGGTGCGAGGCGGCGTGGTTTGCTGTACACCGGCGGTCCTGGGGTCGTCTCAATGTGGTGTTGCACCTGATGCCTCACCAGGTCGTTCCTGAAGACGGGCGGGCGAGTCAGGTTCGGGAACTGTGCCAGGAGCCGGTGGTAGGCGGTATCGCCTATCACTGTCTTGATCGATGCGATCTCGGGGTTAGCGACGCGTCCTCGCGTCGTTAGTTGAGTCCGCTGGTCCAACAGGCGTTTATTGCGGGGGTCGACTAGCAAGTCGTAATAACTAAGAAAGTCGACCCCGATGATCGGGGTAGCGACATCGGCTACCACGAAACGCCACTTAAAGCTTCGCCGTAAGGAAAGGTTCAGCTCCAGGACCACAGTGCCGTAGGTCGCGATACGAGAGCCGTTGGCCGCGAAAAGTTCGTACTCGCACCTTTTGTGTTGTCCGCTTAGCCGATTGCGCGGGTAAACACATAGATCCGCACCCGTGTCCACGAGAAACTGAACCTTGGAGTGTTCGTCAGTGACGAAAATGCGGCGGGAGCCAGAACCGTCTAGTGCCGCGTTCAGGGACGGCTCTCCCCGTTTCCCGCACTTCAATTGCACGGGCTTTGGCACGATGAAGCGTTCTTGTCAAATTTGTGGTGGTACCAACAGACACCGCCGAAGGCTTGACGGTTGTGTGGCGACTTCTTCCGCGCGCTGGAACCACCCTGGGTACGGCTTTGTGACCTGGACGCGGATCTTCGTTGTCGTCCGATCGATGTCTTAAAGGCCTTCAATTCCGCAGCGAGCTGATCCACCTTTTCGGCCAATCGTTGAAATTCCGCTGTGGATGCGACTGCGGCGATGCCGCGTCGCGGTTCTGGGTGGATCTCGTGAATTCGGTCTGCCATTTCCGTCAACGCGGTTGTGTCCCCATGCGGAGCGGTGGCCAGGACGCGTTGAATATCCGTCGGCAACCGGGTTTTCCACAGGGTCACGAGCAATTCGTCCGTGACGGAGGGGGTCGCGAGATTCCTTAAGTGGCGGAAGAATTGCGACGGTGTGCGGTCGCCAATTTCCTGCCCTTCCACCAATTTCCGCACGCGTGAGGAGTCCGACTCCGATAAACGTTTAATTACCTCACGCTTTAACAGTTCGTATTGCCCCGTGGCAGGGGGGTTCATCACCACGTCCTCAATCTGCTCGATGCAATCATCGCTGAGGCACGCGAGCGCGGTATTGTATCGAGTCGAATCCTTGGTGATCCTCACGGACTCGAAGTATTTTTCCAGCATTAGGAACCAGAGTGCAACCTTGTGTGGCCAGAATTGTGGAATGCGCTGCTTCGTCTGGCTTACCGCGTTTACCGCTTCGCACTCGCACTGCCCACTCGTATGTTCACGGTTAGCTTCGGCCATCGCGTTCGCGTATTAAAACGGACGGTAGAATGAAGAAGAAAAAAATGTAACTCCCGCACTTCACCTTCTATATCTATGATCACGTCGGGGTCACCAGTTGAAGGTGAAGGGAGATGGGAGGTTTTGAATGAACTCGCCGTGATTCCTGGGGTAGAACTTTATTTTGAGTGCCGGGGATAGGAACTGATGCAGTCAGCAGGCGCGAACGAACTGTACTGGCTTTTCCTTCCCAATTCAACGTCGAGGTGGTCCGCGCGTCCGCGGGTCATGAGGCCCTGGTTGTAAAGACATAAACCAGGTCCCCATTGACCTGAAGACCTCGACGTCACGGAGGAAAGGAAAAACCCAAAAAGCCTTCGCTTTCCGCATCTGCCGAGTCCCTACAAACCTAATACAATGAATTAGTATATATTTGACGAAAGGAACAGAAATGATCGGATTTTGGCAGAAGTTCACAGTAAAGGTAACGATTCTAATTGTGCCACAGCTCTGTGCGTCCAAATACGTGCCAATGATGCGAAATTAACGTCAGTATCTCATTTTTACATGAATCTCAATTTCCATTCTCAAACCCGCAATTCACTTGCGAAGAGCGATTAGAATGAGAAATTTCAGCGTTTCAGGGCCAGAATACGTGATATAACTGGTTTCATTGGAAAGTAATATCGTGTTTTTCATGCTGCTTCAGTGTGATGTTGGCTGCGAAAGAATACCTTTACGTCACCTGTTAGGAAGGAGCGAAATTTACCTTCTAACAAGCTAGCACAAATAGATCCTCTAACCAGAATAAACGATATTACCGAAAAACCTAATACAATAAATGCGTAAATATTTGATGCAAGCAACTGACAAAAAGGTATTGGAATGAAAACTCCCAATCAAAGTATCGAATCACGGGAAAAATTCAGTGTCTCAGTCTCATATTTCGTGTTTCTATTGGCTTGTACAGGGTAATTTCGTTTCATTTTTTACATGCGGTTTAAATAAGAAGTTGTATCTGATAGAATACATTTACGTCATGTGTTAGGAATTAACGAAATTACTTTCCTAACGTACTAATGACGTTTGGTCCTCCGTTGGGTAAAAAATAACTACTTTCCGAAAAGCATAATACTATGAATGATTTTATACTTGATGCAATCTACTGAAATAATCAGATGTGGACAGAAATACGCAGTCTGTGTAACAATTTTTGTAGTTCCGCCCACTAAGCGCGCAAATAGATTCCAATGACGCGAAATTAGCCTGAGTAACTCATATTTACATGGCATTCAATTCCCATAGAAAACGCAAGGTTCACTTGCGAAGCACGATGCAAGCCAGAAATATCAATGTTTATGCGACAGGATACTTGTAATTATTGGGTTGTTCGGAATGTAATTCCGCTTTTTCTTTATATGGCTTAATTGTGACGTTGGCTGCGAAATTGTACATTTCTGTCATCTGCCAGGAAAAATTGCAATTACGTTCCGTACAACATAATACAATTACGTCCTCTATCGGGAGAATACGAAATGACTTACCGAAAAGTTCAATACAATAGATGGGAGTGTAGTGTCTGCAAACAACTGAAGTTATAAAATTTGCGCAGATGTTCGCCATAAGCGTTGCGATACTAACATTCACTCCAAAAATTACTGTACCCATTGGCAATACTGTGCGGCGGATTGTCGTCCACAAGTCCTGGTCTGACTCTCGGTATAACAGGAGAGGGGCGTTTATGACTATATTTAGGTAAACTATATGTTATTTGATACGATTCTCTGTGCACGCACCTGCGTTTCCGGAGCGACACGACGGAGTGGTCTTATTCTTGCGTTCGGTAAATTGGAGCGACATTCCTTTCTGATTTTCCATATTTTCTTTAACCATAATATTGTACCGTATGCATTCTTTCGAAGTTTTCTATTTATATCTACATGCTACAATTCACTGTTATGATATTTTCGATTTCTATTCAAAATATCTAATTCTAATTACAAAATTGCGGTTTTTAGTAAAAGTGTCATTGTAATCAGTTAAGTGCACGTTTATGACAATATTTTGTTAATCCTATTGTAATTTTATATGTTTGTCTGTATTCGTACCCACGGTTCCGAGGAACACGACCGGAGTGTCCTTGTCGTTGGCTATAGTATATCGGAGCGGCAGAACTGGCAATTTCTTTAACCTTGATTTTATTCTGTATGCAATTTCCTCCTGTTTTATGTTTAATTATACAAGCTGTATTTTACTGTTAGCATACTTTCGATTTTGTTAAAAATTTACCTTTTTCGAACTCAAACAATTCTATTTCTTAGTAAAATTGTCTGTTGAATTAGTTGAGTTCACGTTTATGACAATATTATGTTAAATTCTTTGTTATTTTATGTGATTTATTTCATACTTACCTACGCTTCCGAAGCGACAGGGCTTGTTAGGTTTTGTAGTTGGGTGCGACAGATTGGTGTGGCGTACTGGATGACCTTCGTTAATTTCTTTGACCATCATTTGGACCACATACATTTTTTCACATTTCCCGCATTATTTCTACATACTCCAACCTACTGTTATCATATTTTCGGTCTTCTTTCATAATTCCCTGTTTTTAATTTCGAAAATTTTATTTCGCAGTAAAAGTGTCGTCGGAATTAGTTGACTGTACGTTCATGTGATTATTGTGCTCAACCAATTGTTATTTTATATGATTGTCTACATACGTGCCGACACTGTTTAAGCGACAGGACTGGCGTGGTCTTTTATTTGCGTACGGCAGCACGGAGTGGCACTACTGCATAGCTTTCGTTTATTTCATTAATCATGATTTTGAACCGTATGCATTTCTTCCCAGTCTTCAATTATTTATACATAATGTACATTACTATTCTGATATTTTCGATTTATTTTCCAAAATGTTCAATTTGTATTTTATATATTTGTGTTTCTTAGTAACAGTGTATTTCGAATTGGATGGGTTTACGATAATGGCAATATTTTGTTATGCTAGTACCTATTTTGTATGATTGTCTGTATACGTACCTGCGGTGCCGGAGCGACAAGACTGGGGAGCACATGTTGCGTACGGCAGATCGAAGCTGCTCTAGTGGATGTTCTTCCTTTATTTCTTCAAACTTGACTTGGTACCGCAGTCATTTTTTTTCAGTTTCCCACTTAAATATACATTCCGTAATTTACGGTTATGTTATTTTCGGTCTTTTTTATAGTTTCCAACTTTCAAATTTAAGAATAAATATTTTAAGAAAAGTGTCTTCTGAATACGGGGAGATTTCGTTTATGTCAATATTTATGCCACTACTGTGTGGCTTCGGTTAATTATATTGTCGATCTCATTAACGAATACGTTGGTTTCCGAGATGCTAACCCGCAGAATAGTGTGTCCTGTTTAATGTTCATGGTAACAAATTAGTGGACATTATCAAAG
>NW_027469968.1:0-50445 GCF_051020765.1 Lasioglossum baleicum | reverse complement strand
AAAACACGTGCGAGAGGATGCACCCGCAGGCTAGTCGAGTAAAAACACGTGCGAGAGGATGCATCCCGCAGGCTAGTCGAGCAAAAACACGTGCGAGAGGATGCATCCCGCAGGCTAGTCGAGCAAAAACACGTGCGAGAGGATGCATCCCGCAGGCTAGTCGAGTAAAAACACGTGCGAGAGGATGCATCCCGCAGGCTAGTCGAGCAAAAACACGTGCGAGAGGATGCATCCCGCAGGCTAGTCGAGCAAAAACACGTGCGAGAGGATGCATCCCGCAGGCTAGTCGAGTAAAAACACGTGCGAGAGGATGCATCCCGCAGGCTAGTCGAGTAAAAACACGTGCGACGTTTTGTGGGATGCGCATGCGCAGGTTTTTTGGGATGCGCATGCGCAGGTTTTTTGGGATGCGCATGGCTAGTCGAGCAAAAACACGTGCGAGGGGATGCATCCCGCAGGGTAGTCGAGTAAAAACACGTGCGAGAGGATGCATCCCGCAGGCTAGTCGAGTAAAAACACGTGCGAGAGGATGCATCCCGCAGGCTAGTCGAGCAAAAACACGTGCGAGAGGATGCATCCCGCAGGCTAGTCGAGCAAAAACACGTGCGAGAGGATGCATCCCGCAGGCTAGTCGAGTAAAAACACGTGCGAGAGGATGCATCCCGCAGGCTAGTCGAGCACAAACACGTGCGAGAGGATGCATCCCGCAGGCTAGTCGAGCAAAAACACGTGCGAGAGGATGCATCCCGCAGGCTAGTCGAGTAAAAACACGTGCGAAAGGATGCATCCCGCAGTCTAGTCGAGCACAAACACGTGCGAGGTTTTGTGGGATGCGCATGCGCAGGTTTTGTGGGATGCGCATGCGCAGATTTTTTGGGATGCGCATGCGCAGGTTTTTTGGGATGCGCATGGCTAGTCGAGCAAAAACACGTGCGAGAGGATGCATCCCGCAGGCTAGTCGAGCAAAAACACGTGCGAGAGGATGCATCCCGCAGGCTAGTCGAGTAAAAACACGTGCGAAAGGATGCATCCCGCAGGCTAGTCGAGCACAAACACGTGCGAGGTTTTGTGGGATGCGCATGCGCAGATTTTGTGGGATGCGCATGCGCAGGTTTTTTGGGATGCGCATGGCTAGTCGAGCAAAAACACGTGCGAGAGGATGCATCCCGCAGGCTAGTCGAGTAAAAACACGTGCGAGAGGATGCATCCCGCAGGCTAGTCGAGTAAAAACACGTGCGAGGTTTTGTGGGATGCGCATACGCAGGTTTTGTGGGATGCGCATGCGCAGGTTTTTTGGGATGCGCATGCGCAGGTTTTTTGGGATGCGCATGGCTAGTCGAGCAAAAACACGTGCGAGAGGATGCATCCCGCAGGCTAGTCGAGCACAAACACGTGCGAGGTTTTGTGGGATGCGCATGCGCAGGTTTTTTGGGATGCGCATGGCTAGTCGAGCAAAAACACGTGCGAGAGGATGCATCCCGCAGGCTAGTCGAGCACAAACACGTGCGAGGTTTTGTGGGATGCGCATGCGCAGGTTTTTTGGGATGCGCATGGCTAGTCGAGCAAAAACACGTGCGAGAGGATGCATCCCGCAGGCTAGTCGAGCAAAAACACGTGCGAGAGGATGCATCCCGCAGGCTAGTCGAGTAAAAACACGTGCGAAAGGATGCATCCCGCAGGCTAGTCGAGCACAAACACGTGCGAGGTTTTGTGGGATGCGCATGCGCAGGTTTTGTGGGATGCGCATGCGCAGATTTTTTGGGATGCGCATGCACAGGTTTTTTGAGATGCGCATGGCTAGTCGAGCAAAAACACGTGCGAGAGGATGCATCCCGCAGGCTAGTCGAGTAAAAACACGTGCGAGACGATGCATCCCGCAGGCTAGTCGAGTAAAAACACGTGCGAGAGGATGCATCCCGCAGGCTAGTCGAGTAAAAACACGTGCGAGAGGATGCATCCCGCAGGCTAGTCGAGTAAAAACACGTGCGAGGTTTTGTGGGATGCGCATGCGCCGGTTTTTTGGGATGCGCATGGCTAGTCGAGCAAAAACACGTGCGACAGGATGCATCCCGCAGGCTAGTCGAGTAAAAACACGTGCGAGGTTTTGTGGGATGCGCATGCGCAGGTTTTTTGGGATGCGCATGTGCAGGTTTTTTGGGATGCGCATGGCTAGTCGAGCAAAAACACGTGCGAGAGGATGCATCCCGTAGGCTAGTCGAGTAAAAACACGTGCGAGAGGATGCATCCCGCAGGCTAGTCGAGTAAAAACACGTGCGAGGTTTTGTGGGATGCGCATACGCAGGTTTTGTGGGATGCGCATGCGCAGGTTTTTTGGGATGCGCATGCGCAGGTTTTTTGGGATGCGCATGGCTAGTCGAGCAAAAACACGTGCGAGAGGATGCATCCCGCAGGGTAGTCGAGTAAAAACACGTGCGAGAGGATGCATCCCGCATGCTAGTCGAGTAAAAACACGTGCGAGAGGATGCATCCCGCAGGCTAGTCGAGCAAAAACACGTGCGAGAGGATGCATCCCGCAGGCTAGTCGAGTAAAAACACGTGCGAGAGGATGCATCCCGCAGGCTAGTCGAGTAAAAACACGTGCAAGAGGATGCTTCCCGCAGGCTAGTCGAGTAAAAACACGTGCGAGAGGATGCATCCCGCAGGCTAGTCGAGTAAAAACACGTGCGAGAGGATGCGTCCCGCAGGCTAGTCGAGCAAAAACACGTGCGAGAGGATGCATCCCGCAGGCTAGTCGAGCAAAAACACGTGCGAGAGGATGCATCCCGCAGGCTAGTCGAGCAAAAACACGTGCGAGAGGATGCATCCCGCAGGCTAGTCGAGCAAAAACACGTGCGAGAGGATGCATCCCGCAGGCTAGTCGAGTAAAAACACGTGCGCGGTTTTGTGGGATGCGCATACGCAGGTTTTGTGGGATGCGCATGCGCAGGTTTTTTGGGATGCGCATGCGCAGGTTTTTTGGGATGCGCATGCGCAGGTTTTTTGGGATGCGCATGGCTAGTCGAGCAAAAACACGTGCGAGAGGATGCATCCCGCAGGCTAGTCGAGTAAAAACACGTGCGAGACGATGCATCCCGCAGGCTAGTCGAGTAAAAACACGTGCGAGGTTTTGTGGGATGCGCATGCGCAGGTTTTGTGGGATGCGCATGCGCAGGTTCTTTGGAATGCGCATGTGCAGGTTTTTTGGGATGCGCATGGCTAGTCGAGCAAAAACACGTGCGAGAGGATGCATCCCGCAGGCTAGTCGAGTAAAAACACGTGCGAGAGGATGCATCCCGCAGGCTAGTCGAGTAAAAACACGTGCGAGAGGATGCATCCCGCAGGCTAGTCGAGCACAAACACGTGCGAGAGGATGCATCCCGCAGGCTAGTCGAGCAAAAACACGTGCGAGAGGATGCATCCCGCAGGCTAGTCGAGTAAAAACACGTGCGAAAGGATGCATCCCGCAGTCTAGTCGAGCACAAACACGTGCGAGGTTTTGTGGGATGCGCATGCGCAGGTTTTGTGGGATGCGCATGGCTAGTCGAGCAAAAACACGTGCGAGAGGATGCATCCCAAAGGCTAGTCGAGCAAAAACACGTGCGAGAGGATGCATCCCGCAGGCAAGTCGAGTAAAAACACGTGCGAGAGGATGCATCCCGCAGGCTACTCGAGTAAAAACACGTGCGAGAGGATGCATCCCGCAGGCTAGTCGAGTAAAAACACGTGCGAGACGATGCATCCCGCAGGCTAGTCGAGTAAAAACACGTGCGAGAGGATGCATCCCGCAGGCTAGTCGAGTAAAAACACGTGCGAGAGGATGCATCCCGCAGGCTAGTCGAGTAAAAACACGTGCGAGGTTTTGTGGGATGCGCATGCGCCGGTTTTTTGGGATGCGCATGGCTAGTCGAGTAAAAACACGTGCGAAAGGATGCATCCCGCAGTCTAGTCGAGCACAAACACGTGCGAGGTTTTGTGGGATGCGCATGCGCAGGTTTTGTGGGATGCGCATGCGCAGATTTTTTGGGATGCGCATGCGCAGGTTTTTTGGGATGCGCATGGCTAGTCGAGCAAAAACACGTGCGAGAGGATGCATCCCGCAGGCTAGTCGAGCAAAAACACGTGCGAGAGGATGCATCCCGCAGGCTAGTCGAGTAAAAACACGTGCGAAAGGATGCATCCCGCAGGCTAGTCGAGCACAAACACGTGCGAGGTTTTGTGGGATGCGCATGCGCAGATTTTGTGGGATGCGCATGCGCAGGTTTTTTGGGATGCGCATGGCTAGTCGAGCAAAAACACGTGCGAGAGGATGCATCCCGCAGGCTAGTCGAGCACAAACACGTGCGAGGTTTTGTGGGATGCGCATGCGCAGGTTTTTTGGGATGCGCATGGCTAGTCGAGCAAAAACACGTGCGAGAGGATGCATCCCGCAGGCTAGTCGAGCACAAACACGTGCGAGGTTTTGTGGGATGCGCATGCGCAGGTTTTTTGGGATGCGCATGGCTAGTCGAGCAAAAACACGTGCGAGAGTATGCATCCCGCAGGCTAGTCGAGTAAAAACACGTGCGAGAGGATGCATCCCGCAGGCTAGTCGAGCAAAAACACGTGCGAGAGGATGCATCCCGCAGGCTAGTCGAGTAAAAACACGTGCGAGGTTTTGTGGGATGCGCATGCGCAGATTTTGTGGGATGCGCATGCGCAGGTTTTTTGGGATGCGCATGGCTAGTCGAGCAAAAACACGTGCGAGAGGATGCATCCCGCAGGCTAGTCGAGCAAAAACACGTGCGAGGGGATGCATCCCGCAGGGTAGTCGAGTAAAAACACGTGCGAGAGGATGCACCCGCAGGCTAGTCGAGTAAAAACACGTGCGAGAGGATGCATCCCGCAGGCTAGTCGAGCAAAAACACGTGCGAGAGGATGCATCCCGCAGGCTAGTCGAGCAAAAACACGTGCGAGAGGATGCATCCCGCAGGCTAGTCGAGTAAAAACACGTGCGAGAGGATGCATCCCGCAGGCTAGTCGAGCAAAAACACGTGCGAGAGGATGCATCCCGCAGGCTAGTCGAGCAAAAACACGTGCGAGAGGATGCATCCCGCAGGCTAGTCGAGTAAAAACACGTGCGAGAGGATGCATCCCGCAGGCTAGTCGAGTAAAAACACGTGCGACGTTTTGTGGGATGCGCATGCGCAGGTTTTTTGGGATGCGCATGCGCAGGTTTTTTGGGATGCGCATGGCTAGTCGAGCAAAAACACGTGCGAGGGGATGCATCCCGCAGGGTAGTCGAGTAAAAACACGTGCGAGAGGATGCATCCCGCAGGCTAGTCGAGTAAAAACACGTGCGAGAGGATGCATCCCGCAGGCTAGTCGAGCAAAAACACGTGCGAGAGGATGCATCCCGCAGGCTAGTCGAGCAAAAACACGTGCGAGAGGATGCATCCCGCAGGCTAGTCGAGTAAAAACACGTGCGAGAGGATGCATCCCGCAGGCTAGTCGAGCACAAACACGTGCGAGAGGATGCATCCCGCAGGCTAGTCGAGCAAAAACACGTGCGAGAGGATGCATCCCGCAGGCTAGTCGAGTAAAAACACGTGCGAAAGGATGCATCCCGCAGTCTAGTCGAGCACAAACACGTGCGAGGTTTTGTGGGATGCGCATGCGCAGGTTTTGTGGGATGCGCATGCGCAGATTTTTTGGGATGCGCATGCGCAGGTTTTTTGGGATGCGCATGGCTAGTCGAGCAAAAACACGTGCGAGAGGATGCATCCCGCAGGCTAGTCGAGCAAAAACACGTGCGAGAGGATGCATCCCGCAGGCTAGTCGAGTAAAAACACGTGCGAAAGGATGCATCCCGCAGGCTAGTCGAGCACAAACACGTGCGAGGTTTTGTGGGATGCGCATGCGCAGATTTTGTGGGATGCGCATGCGCAGGTTTTTTGGGATGCGCATGGCTAGTCGAGCAAAAACACGTGCGAGAGGATGCATCCCGCAGGCTAGTCGAGTAAAAACACGTGCGAGAGGATGCATCCCGCAGGCTAGTCGAGTAAAAACACGTGCGAGGTTTTGTGGGATGCGCATACGCAGGTTTTGTGGGATGCGCATGCGCAGGTTTTTTGGGATGCGCATGCGCAGGTTTTTTGGGATGCGCATGGCTAGTCGAGCAAAAACACGTGCGAGAGGATGCATCCCGCAGGCTAGTCGAGCACAAACACGTGCGAGGTTTTGTGGGATGCGCATGCGCAGGTTTTTTGGGATGCGCATGGCTAGTCGAGCAAAAACACGTGCGAGAGGATGCATCCCGCAGGCTAGTCGAGCACAAACACGTGCGAGGTTTTGTGGGATGCGCATGCGCAGGTTTTTTGGGATGCGCATGGCTAGTCGAGCAAAAACACGTGCGAGAGGATGCATCCCGCAGGCTAGTCGAGCAAAAACACGTGCGAGAGGATGCATCCCGCAGGCTAGTCGAGTAAAAACACGTGCGAAAGGATGCATCCCGCAGGCTAGTCGAGCACAAACACGTGCGAGGTTTTGTGGGATGCGCATGCGCAGGTTTTGTGGGATGCGCATGCGCAGATTTTTTGGGATGCGCATGCACAGGTTTTTTGAGATGCGCATGGCTAGTCGAGCAAAAACACGTGCGAGAGGATGCATCCCGCAGGCTAGTCGAGTAAAAACACGTGCGAGACGATGCATCCCGCAGGCTAGTCGAGTAAAAACACGTGCGAGAGGATGCATCCCGCAGGCTAGTCGAGTAAAAACACGTGCGAGAGGATGCATCCCGCAGGCTAGTCGAGTAAAAACACGTGCGAGGTTTTGTGGGATGCGCATGCGCCGGTTTTTTGGGATGCGCATGGCTAGTCGAGCAAAAACACGTGCGACAGGATGCATCCCGCAGGCTAGTCGAGTAAAAACACGTGCGAGGTTTTGTGGGATGCGCATGCGCAGGTTTTTTGGGATGCGCATGTGCAGGTTTTTTGGGATGCGCATGGCTAGTCGAGCAAAAACACGTGCGAGAGGATGCATCCCGTAGGCTAGTCGAGTAAAAACACGTGCGAGAGGATGCATCCCGCAGGCTAGTCGAGTAAAAACACGTGCGAGGTTTTGTGGGATGCGCATACGCAGGTTTTGTGGGATGCGCATGCGCAGGTTTTTTGGGATGCGCATGCGCAGGTTTTTTGGGATGCGCATGGCTAGTCGAGCAAAAACACGTGCGAGAGGATGCATCCCGCAGGGTAGTCGAGTAAAAACACGTGCGAGAGGATGCATCCCGCATGCTAGTCGAGTAAAAACACGTGCGAGAGGATGCATCCCGCAGGCTAGTCGAGCAAAAACACGTGCGAGAGGATGCATCCCGCAGGCTAGTCGAGTAAAAACACGTGCGAGAGGATGCATCCCGCAGGCTAGTCGAGTAAAAACACGTGCAAGAGGATGCTTCCCGCAGGCTAGTCGAGTAAAAACACGTGCGAGAGGATGCATCCCGCAGGCTAGTCGAGTAAAAACACGTGCGAGAGGATGCGTCCCGCAGGCTAGTCGAGCAAAAACACGTGCGAGAGGATGCATCCCGCAGGCTAGTCGAGCAAAAACACGTGCGAGAGGATGCATCCCGCAGGCTAGTCGAGCAAAAACACGTGCGAGAGGATGCATCCCGCAGGCTAGTCGAGCAAAAACACGTGCGAGAGGATGCATCCCGCAGGCTAGTCGAGTAAAAACACGTGCGCGGTTTTGTGGGATGCGCATACGCAGGTTTTGTGGGATGCGCATGCGCAGGTTTTTTGGGATGCGCATGCGCAGGTTTTTTGGGATGCGCATGCGCAGGTTTTTTGGGATGCGCATGGCTAGTCGAGCAAAAACACGTGCGAGAGGATGCATCCCGCAGGCTAGTCGAGTAAAAACACGTGCGAGACGATGCATCCCGCAGGCTAGTCGAGTAAAAACACGTGCGAGGTTTTGTGGGATGCGCATGCGCAGGTTTTGTGGGATGCGCATGCGCAGGTTCTTTGGAATGCGCATGTGCAGGTTTTTTGGGATGCGCATGGCTAGTCGAGCAAAAACACGTGCGAGAGGATGCATCCCGCAGGCTAGTCGAGTAAAAACACGTGCGAGAGGATGCATCCCGCAGGCTAGTCGAGTAAAAACACGTGCGAGAGGATGCATCCCGCAGGCTAGTCGAGCACAAACACGTGCGAGAGGATGCATCCCGCAGGCTAGTCGAGCAAAAACACGTGCGAGAGGATGCATCCCGCAGGCTAGTCGAGTAAAAACACGTGCGAAAGGATGCATCCCGCAGTCTAGTCGAGCACAAACACGTGCGAGGTTTTGTGGGATGCGCATGCGCAGGTTTTGTGGGATGCGCATGGCTAGTCGAGCAAAAACACGTGCGAGAGGATGCATCCCAAAGGCTAGTCGAGCAAAAACACGTGCGAGAGGATGCATCCCGCAGGCAAGTCGAGTAAAAACACGTGCGAGAGGATGCATCCCGCAGGCTACTCGAGTAAAAACACGTGCGAGAGGATGCATCCCGCAGGCTAGTCGAGCACAAACACGTGCGAGAGGATGCATCCCGCAGGCTAGTCGAGCAAAAACACGTGCGAGAGGATGCATCCCGCAGGCTAGTCGAGTAAAAACACGTGCGAAAGGATGCATCCCGCAGGCTAGTCGAGCACAAACACGTGCGAGGTTTTGTGGGATGCGCATGCGCAGGTTTTTTGGGATGCGCATGGCTAGTCGAGCAAAAACACGTGCGAGAGGATGCATCCCGCAGGCTAGTCGAGCAAAAACACGTGCGAGAGGATGCATCCCGCAGGCTAGTCGAGTAAAAACACGTGCGAAAGGATGCATCCCGCAGCCTAGTCGAGCACAAACACGTGCGAGGTTTTGTGGGATGCGCATGCGCAGGTTTTGTGGGATGCGCATGCGCAGATTTTTTGGGATGCGCATGCGCAGGTTTTTTGGGATGCGCATGGCTAGTCGAGCAAAAACACGTGCGAGAGGATGCATCCCGCAGGCTAGTCGAGCACAAACACGTGCGAGGTTTTGTGGGATGCGCATGCGCAGGTTTTTTGGGATGCGCATGGCTAGTCGAGCAAAAACACGTGCGAGAGGATGCATCCCGCAGGCTAGTCGAGCAAAAACACGTGCGAGAGGATGCATCCCGCAGGCTAGTCGAGTAAAAACACGTGCGAGAGGATGCATCCCGCAGGCTAGTCGAGCAAAAACACGTGCGAGAGGATGCATCCCGCAGGCTAGTCGAGCAAAAACACGTGCGAGAGGATGCATCCCGCAGGCTAGTCGGGTAAAAACACGTGCGAAAGGATGCATCCCGCAGGCTAGTCGAGCACAAACACGTGCGAGGTTTTGTGGGATGCGCATGCGCAGGTTTTGTGGGATGCGCATGCGCAGGTTTTATGGGATGCGCATGGCTAGTCGAGCAAAAACACGTGCGAGAGGATGCATCCCGCAGGGTAGTCGAGTAAAAACACGTGCGAGAGGATGCATCCCGCAGGCTAGTCGAGTAAAAACACGTGCGAGAGGATGCTTCCCGCAGGCTAGTCGAGTAAAAACACGTGCGAGGTTTTGTGGGATGCGCATGCGCAGGTTTTGTGGGATGCGCATGCGCAGATTTTTTGGGATGCGCATGCGCAGGTTTTTTGGGATGCGCATGGCTAGTCGAGCAAAAACACGTGCGAGAGGATGCATCCCGCAGGCTAGTCGAGTAAAAACACGTGCGAGAGGATGCATCCCGCAGGCTAGTCGAGTAAAAACACGTGCGAGAGGATGCATCCCGCAGGCTAGTCGAGTAAAAACACGTGCGAGAGGATGCATCCCGCAGGCTAGTCGAGCACAAACACGTGCGAGAGGATGCATCCCGCAGGCTAGTCGAGCAAAAACACGTGCGAGAGGATGCATCCCGCAGGCTAGTCGAGTAAAAACACGTGCGAGAGGATGCATCCCGCAGGCTAGTCGAGTAAAAACACGTGCGAGGTTTTGTGGGATGCGCATGCGCAGGTTTTGTGGGATGCGCATGCGCAGGTTTTATGGGATGCGCATGGCTAGTCGAGCAAAAACACGTGCGAGAGGATGCATCCCGCAGGGTAGTCGAGTAAAAACACGTGCGAGAGGATGCATCCCGCAGGCTAGTCGAGTAAAAACACGTGCGAGAGGATGCTTCCCGCAGGCTAGTCGAGTAAAAACACGTGCGAGGTTTTGTGGGATGCGCATGCGCAGGTTTTGTGGGATGCGCATGCGCAGATTTTTTGGGATGCGCATGCGCAGGTTTTTTGGGATGCGCATGGCTAGTCGAGCAAAAACACGTGCGAGAGGATGCATCCCGCAGGCTAGTCGAGTAAAAACACGTGCGAGAGGATGCATCCCGCAGGCTAGTCGAGTAAAAACACGTGCGAGAGGATGCATCCCGCAGGCTAGTCGAGTAAAAACACGTGCGAGAGGATGCATCCCGCAGGCTAGTCGAGCACAAACACGTGCGAGAGGATGCATCCCGCAGGCTAGTCGAGTAAAAACACGTGCGAGAGGATGCATCCCGCAGGCTAGTCGAGTAAAAACACGTGCGAGAGGATGCATCCCGCAGGCTAGTCGAGCAAAAACACGTGCGAGAGGATGCATCCCGCAGCTAGTCGAGCAAAAACACGTGCGAGAGGATGCATCCCGCAGGCTAGTCGAGTAAAAACACGTGCGAGAGGATGCATCCCGCAGGCTAGTCGAGCACAAACACGTGCGAGAGGATGCATCCCGCAGGCTAGTCGAGCAAAAACACGTGCGAGAGAATGCATCCCGCAGGCTAGTCGAGTAAAAACACGTGCGAAAGGATGCATCCCGCAGTCTAGTCGAGCACAAACACGTGCGAGGTTTTGTGGGATGCGCATGTGCAGGTTTTGTGGGATGCGCACTCGCAGATTTTTTGGGATGCGCATGCGCAGGTTTTTTGGGATGCGCATGGCTAGTCGAGCAAAAACACGTGCGAGAGGATGCATCCCGCAGGCTAGTCGAGTAAAAACACGTGCGAGACGATGCATCCCGCAGCCTAGTCGATTAAAAACACGTGCGAGAGGATGCATCCCGCAGGCTAGTCGAGTAAAAACACGTGCGAGAGGATGCATCCCGCAGGCTAGTCGAGTAAAAACACGTGCGAGAGGATGCATCCCGCAGGCTAGTCGAGCAAAAACACGTGCGAGGTTTTGTGGGATGCGCTTGCGCAGGTTTTTTGGGATGCGCATGTGCAGGTTTTTTTGGGATGCGCATGGCTAGTCGAGCAAAAACACGTGCGAGAGGATGCATCCCGCAGGCTAGTCGAGTAAAAACACGTGCGAGAGGATGCATCTCGCAGGCTAGTCGAGTAAAAACACGTGCGAGGTTTTGTGGGATGCGCAAACGCAGGTTTTGTGGGATGCGCATGCGCAGGTTTTTTGGGATGCGCATGCGCAGGGTTTTTGGGATGCGCATGGCTAGTCGAGCAAAAACACGTGCGAGAGGATGCATCCCGCAGGCTAGTCGAGCAAAAACACGTGCGAGAGAATGCATCCCGCAGGCTAGTCGAGTAAAAACACGTGCGAGAGGATGCATCCCGCAGGCTAGTCGAGCAAAAACACGTGCGAGAGGATGCATCCCGCAGGATAGTCGAGCAAAAACACGTGCGAGAGGATGCATCCCGCAGGCTAGTCGAGTAAAAACACGTGCGAAAGGATGCATCCCGCAGGCTAGTCGAGCACAAACACGTGCGAGGCTTTGTGGGATGCGCATGCGCAGGTTTTGTGGGATGCGCATGCGCAGGTTTTTTGGGATGCGCATGCGCAGGTTTTTTGGGATGCGCATGGCTAGTCGAGCAAAAACACGTGCGAGAGGATGCATCCCGCAGGCTAGCCGAGCAAAAACACGTGCGAGAGGATGCATCCCGCAGGCTAGTCGAGTAAAAACACGTGCGAGAGGATGCATCCCGCAGGCTAGTCGAGTAAAAACACGTGCGAGAGGATGCATCCCGCAGGCTAGTCGAGTAAAAACACGTGCGAGGTTTTGTGGGATGCGCATGCGCAGGTTTTGTGGGATGCGCATGCGCAGGTTTTGTGGGATGCGCATGGCTAGTCGAGCAAAAACACGTGCGAGAGGATGCATCCCGCAGGGTAGTCGAGTAAAAACACGTGCGAGAGGATGCATCCCGCAGGCTAGTCGAGTAAAAACACGTGCGAGAGGATGCATCCCGCAGGCTAGTCGAGTAAAAACACGTGCGAGGTTTTGTGGGATGCGCATAGGCATGTTTTGTGGGATGCGCATGCGCAGGTTTTTTGGGATGCGCATGGCTAGTCGAGCAAAAACACGTGCGAGAGGATGCATCCCGCAGGCTAGTCGAGTAAAAACACGTGCGAGAGGATGCATCCCGCAGGCTAGTCGAGCACAAACACGTGCGAGGTTTTGTGGGATGCGCATGCGCAGATTTTGTGGGATGCGCATGCGCAGGTTTTTTGGGATGCGCATGGCTAGTCGAGCAAAAACACGTGCGAGAGGATGCATCCCGCAGGCTAGTCGAGCACAAACACGTGCGAGGTTTTGTGGGATGCGCATGCGCAGGTTTTTTGGGATGCGCATGGCTAGTCGAGCAAAAACACGTGCGAGAGGATGCATCCCGCAGGCTAGTCGAGCACAAACACGTGCGAGGTTTTGTGGGATGCGCATGCGCAGGTTTTTTGGGATGCGCATGGCTAGTCGAGCAAAAACACGTGCGAGAGTATGCATCCCGCAGGCTAGTCGAGTAAAAACACGTGCGAGAGGATGCATCCCGCAGGCTAGTCGAGCAAAAACACGTGCGAGAGGATGCATCCCGCAGGCTAGTCGAGTAAAAACACGTGCGAGAGGATGCATCCCGCAGGCTAGTCGAGTAAACACACGTGCGAGGTTTTGTGGGATGCGCATGCGCAGGTTTTGTGGGATGCGCATGCGCAAGTTTTTTGGAATGCGCATGTGCAGGTTTTTTGGGATGCGCATGGCTAGTCGAGCAAAAACACGTGCGAGAGGATGCATCCCGCAGGCTAGTCGAGTAAAAACACGTGCGAGAGGATGCATCCCGCAGGCTAGTCGAGTAAAAACACGTGCGTGGTTTTGTGGGATGCGCATGCGCAGGTTTTTTGGGATGCGCATGCGCAGGTTTTTTGGGATGCGCATGGCTAGTCGAGCAAAAACACGTGCGAGAGGATGCATCCCGCAGGGTAGTCGAGTAAAAACACGTGCGAGAGGATGCATCCCGCAGGCTAGTCGAGTAAAAACACGTGCGAGGTTTTGTGGGATGCGCATGCGCAGGTTTTGTGGGATGCGCATGCGCAGGTTTTTTGGGATGCGCATGCGCAGGGTTTTTGGGATGCGCATGGCTAGTCGAGCAAAAACACGTGCGAGAGGATGCATCCCGCAGGGTAGTCGAGTAAAAACACGTGCGAGAGGATGCATCCCGCAGGCTAGTCGAGTAAAAACACGTGCGAGAGGATGCATCCCGCAGGCTAGTCGAGTAAAAACACGTGCGAGGTTTTGTGGGATGCGCATAGGCATGTTTTGTGGGATGCGCATGCGCAGGTTTTTTGGGATGCGCATGGCTAGTCGAGCAAAAACACGTGCGAGAGGATGCATCCCGCAGGCTAGTCGAGTAAAAACACGTGCGAGAGGATGCATCCCGCAGGCTAGTCGAGTAAAAACACGTGCGAGAGGATGCATCCCGCAGGCTAGTCGAGCAAAAACACGTGCGAGAGGATGCATCCCGCAGGCTAGTCGAGCAAAAACACGTGCGAGAGGATGCATCCCGCAGGCTAGTCGAGTAAAAACACGTGCGAGAGGATGCATCCCGCAGGCTAGTCGAGCACAAACACGTGCGAGAGGATGCATCCCGCAGGCTAGTCGAGAAAAACACGTGCGAGAGGATGCATCCCGCAGGCTAGTCGAGTAAAAACACGTGCGAAAGGATGCATCCCGCAGTCTAGTCGAGCACAAACACGTGCGAGGTTTTGTGGGATGCGCATGCGCAGGTTTTGTGGGATGCGCATGCGCAGATTTTTTGGGATGCGCATGCGCAGGTTTTTTGGGATGCGCATGGCTAGTCGAGCAAAAACACGTGCGAGAGGATGCATCCCGCAGGCTAGTCGAGTAAAAACACGTGCGAGAGGATGCATCCCGCAGGCTAGTCGAGCACAAACACGTGCGAGGTTTTGTGGGATGCGCATGCGCAGATTTTGTGGGATGCGCATGCGCAGGTTTTTTGGGATGCGCATGGCTAGTCGAGCAAAAACACGTGCGAGAGGATGCATCCCGCAGGCTAGTCGAGCACAAACACGTGCGAGGTTTTGTGGGATGCGCATGCGCAGGTTTTTTGGGATGCGCATGGCTAGTCGAGCAAAAACACGTGCGAGAGGATGCATCCCGCAGGCTAGTCGAGCACAAACACGTGCGAGGTTTTGTGGGATGCGCATGCGCAGGTTTTTTGGGATGCGCATGGCTAGTCGAGCAAAAACACGTGCGAGAGTATGCATCCCGCAGGCTAGTCGAGTAAAAACACGTGCGAGAGGATGCATCCCGCAGGCTAGTCGAGCAAAAACACGTGCGAGAGGATGCATCCCGCAGGCTAGTCGAGTAAAAACACGTGCGAGAGGATGCATCCCGCAGGCTAGTCGAGTAAAAACACGTGCGTGGTTTTGTGGGATGCGCATGCGCAGGTTTTTTGGGATGCGCATGCGCAGGTTTTTTGGGATGCGCATGGCTAGTCGAGCAAAAACACGTGCGAGAGGATGCATCCCGCAGGGTAGTCGAGTAAAAACACGTGCGAGAGGATGCATCCCGCAGGCTAGTCGAGTAAAAACACGTGCGAGAGGATGCATCCCGCAGGCTAGTCGAGCAAAAACACGTGCGAGAGGATGCATCCCGCAGGCTAGTCGAGCAAAAACACGTGCGAGAGGATACATCCCGCAGGCTAGTCGAGTAAAAACACGTGCGAGAGGATGCATCCCGCAGGCTAGTCGAGCACAAACACGTGCGAGAGGATGCATCCCGCAGGCTAGTCGAGCAAAAACACGTGCGAGAGGATGCATCCCGCAGGCTAGTCGAGTAAAAACACGTGCGAAAGGATGCATCCCGCAGTCTAGTCGAGCACAAACACGTGCGAGGTTTTGTGGGATGCGCATGCGCAGGTTTTGTGGGATGCGCATGCGCAGATTTTTTGGGATGCGCATGCGCAGGTTTTTTGGGATGCGCATGGCTAGTCGAGCAAGAACACGTGCGAGAGGATGCATCCCGCAGGCTAGTCGAGCAAAAACACGTGCGAGAGGATGCATCCCGCAGGCTAGTCGAGTAAAAACACGTGCGAAAGGATGCATCCCGCAGGCTAGTCGAGCACAAACACGTGCGAGGTTTTGTGGGATGCGCATGCGCAGATTTTGTGGGATGCGCATGCGCAGGTTTTTTGGGATGCGCATGGCTAGTCGAGCAAAAACACGTGCGAGAGGATGCATCCCGCAGGCTAGTCGAGCACAAACACGTGCGAGGTTTTGTGGGATGCACATGCGCAGGTTTTTTGGGATGCGCATGGCTAGTCGAGCAAAAACACGTGCGAGAGGATGCATCCCGCAGGGTAGTCGAGTAAAAACACGTGCGAGAGTATGCATCCCGCAGGCTAGTCGAGTAAAAACACGTGCGAGAGGATGCATCCCGCAGGCTAGTCGAGCAAAAACACGTGCGAGAGGATGCATCCCGCAGGCTAGTCGAGTAAAAACACGTGCGAGGTTTTGTGGGATGCGCATGCGCAGGTTTTGTGGGATGCGCATGCGCAGGTTTTTTGGGATGCGCATGCGCAGGGTTTTTGGGATGCGCATGGCTAGTCGAGCAAAAACACGTGCGAGAGGATGCATCCCGCAGGGTAGTCGAGTAAAAACACGTGCGAGAGGATGCATCCCGCAGGCTAGTCGAGTAAAAACACGTGCGAGAGGATGCATCCCGCAGGCTAGTCGAGTAAAAACACGTGCGAGGTTTTGTGGGATGCGCATAGGCATGTTTTGTGGGATGCGCATGCGCAGGTTTTTTGGGATGCGCATGGCTAGTCGAGCAAAAACACGTGCGAGAGGATGCATCCCGCAGGCTAGTCGAGTAAAAACACGTGCGAGAGGATGCATCCCGCAGGCTAGTCGAGTAAAAACACGTGCGAGAGGATGCATCCCGCAGGCTAGTCGAGCAAAAACACGTGCGAGAGGATGCATCCCGCAGGCTAGTCGAGCAAAAACACGTGCGAGAGGATGCATCCCGCAGGCTAGTCGAGTAAAAACACGTGCGAGAGGATGCATCCCGCAGGCTAGTCGAGCACAAACACGTGCGAGAGGATGCATCCCGCAGGCTAGTCGAGAAAAACACGTGCGAGAGGATGCATCCCGCAGGCTAGTCGAGTAAAAACACGTGCGAAAGGATGCATCCCGCAGTCTAGTCGAGCACAAACACGTGCGAGGTTTTGTGGGATGCGCATGCGCAGGTTTTGTGGGATGCGCATGCGCAGATTTTTTGGGATGCGCATGCGCAGGTTTTTTGGGATGCGCATGGCTAGTCGAGCAAAAACACGTGCGAGAGGATGCATCCCGCAGGCTAGTCGAGTAAAAACACGTGCGAGAGGATGCATCCCGCAGGCTAGTCGAGCACAAACACGTGCGAGGTTTTGTGGGATGCGCATGCGCAGATTTTGTGGGATGCGCATGCGCAGGTTTTTTGGGATGCGCATGGCTAGTCGAGCAAAAACACGTGCGAGAGGATGCATCCCGCAGGCTAGTCGAGCACAAACACGTGCGAGGTTTTGTGGGATGCGCATGCGCAGGTTTTTTGGGATGCGCATGGCTAGTCGAGCAAAAACACGTGCGAGAGGATGCATCCCGCAGGCTAGTCGAGCACAAACACGTGCGAGGTTTTGTGGGATGCGCATGCGCAGGTTTTTTGGGATGCGCATGGCTAGTCGAGCAAAAACACGTGCGAGAGTATGCATCCCGCAGGCTAGTCGAGTAAAAACACGTGCGAGAGGATGCATCCCGCAGGCTAGTCGAGCAAAAACACGTGCGAGAGGATGCATCCCGCAGGCTAGTCGAGTAAAAACACGTGCGAGAGGATGCATCCCGCAGGCTAGTCGAGTAAAAACACGTGCGTGGTTTTGTGGGATGCGCATGCGCAGGTTTTTTGGGATGCGCATGCGCAGGTTTTTTGGGATGCGCATGGCTAGTCGAGCAAAAACACGTGCGAGAGGATGCATCCCGCAGGGTAGTCGAGTAAAAACACGTGCGAGAGGATGCATCCCGCAGGCTAGTCGAGTAAAAACACGTGCGAGAGGATGCATCCCGCAGGCTAGTCGAGCAAAAACACGTGCGAGAGGATGCATCCCGCAGGCTAGTCGAGCAAAAACACGTGCGAGAGGATTCATCCCGCAGGCTAGTCGAGTAAAAACACGTGCGAGAGGATGCATCCCGCAGGCTAGTCGAGCACAAACACGTGCGAGAGGATGCATCCCGCAGGCTAGTCGAGCAAAAACACGTGCGAGAGGATGCATCCCGCAGGCTAGTCGAGTAAAAACACGTGCGAAAGGATGCATCCCGCAGTCTAGTCGAGCACAAACACGTGCGAGGTTTTGTGGGATGCGCATGCGCAGGTTTTGTGGGATGCGCATGCGCAGATTTTTTGGGATGCGCATGCGCAGGTTTTTTGGGATGCGCATGGCTAGTCGAGCAAGAACACGTGCGAGAGGATGCATCCCGCAGGCTAGTCGAGCAAAAACACGTGCGAGAGGATGCATCCCGCAGGCTAGTCGAGTAAAAACACGTGCGAAAGGATGCATCCCGCAGGCTAGTCGAGCACAAACACGTGCGAGGTTTTGTGGGATGCGCATGCGCAGATTTTGTGGGATGCGCATGCGCAGGTTTTTTGGGATGCGCATGGCTAGTCGAGCAAAAACACGTGCGAGAGGATGCATCCCGCAGGCTAGTCGAGCACAAACACGTGCGAGGTTTTGTGGGATGCACATGCGCAGGTTTTTTGGGATGCGCATGGCTAGTCGAGCAAAAACACGTGCGAGAGGATGCATCCCGCAGGGTAGTCGAGTAAAAACACGTGCGAGAGTATGCATCCCGCAGGCTAGTCGAGTAAAAACACGTGCGAGAGGATGCATCCCGCAGGCTAGTCGAGCAAAAACACGTGCGAGAGGATGCATCCCGCAGGCTAGTCGAGTAAAAACACGTGCGAGAGGATGCATCCCGCAGGCTAGTCGAGCAAAAACACGTGCGAGAGGATGCATCCCGCAGGCTAGTCGAGTAAAAACACGTGCGAGAGGATGCATCCCGCAGGCTAGTCGAGTAAAAACACGTGCGAGGTTTTGTGGGATTCGCATGCGCAGGTTTTGTGGGATGCGCATGCGCAAGTTTTTTGGAATGCGCATGTGCAGGTTTTTTGGGATGCGCATGGCTAGTCGAGCAAAAACACGTGCGAGAGGATGCATCCCGCAGGCTAGTCGAGTAAAAACACGTGCGAGAGGATGCATCCCGCAGGCTAGTCGAGTAAAAACACGTGCGTGGTTTTGTGGGATGCGCATGCGCAGGTTTTTTGGGATGCGCATGCGCAGGTTTTTCGGGATGCGCATGGCTAGTCGAGCAAAAACACGTGCGAGGGGATGCATCCCGCAGGCTAGTCGAGTAAAAACACGTGCGAGAGGATGCATCCCGCAGGCTAGTCGAGTAAAAACACGTGCGAGAGGATGCATCCCGCAGGCTAGTCGAGCAAAAACACGTGCGAGAGGATGCATCCCGCAGGCTAGTCGAGCAAAAACACGTGCGAGAGGATGCATCCCGCAGGCTAGTCGAGTAAAAACACGTGCGAGAGGATGCATCCCGCAGGCTAGTCGAGCACAAACACGTGCGAGAGGATGCATCCCGCAGGCTAGTCGAGCAAAAACACGTGCGAGAGAATGCATCCCGCAGGCTAGTCGAGTAAAAACACGTGCGAAAGGATGCATCCCGCAGTCTAGTCGAGCACAAACACGTGCGAGGTTTTGTGGGATGCGCATGCGCAGGTTTTGTGGGATGCGCATTCGCAGATTTTTTGGGATGCCCATGCGCAGGTTTTTTGGGATGCGCATGGCTAGTCGAGCAAAAACACGTGCGAGAGGATGCATCCCGCAGGCTAGTCGAGTAAAAACACGTGCGAGACGATGCATCCCGCAGCCTAGTCGATTAAAAACACGTGCGAGAGGATGCATCCCGCAGGCTAGTCGAGTAAAAACACGTGCGAGAGGATGCATCCCGCAGGCTAGTCGAGTAAAAACACGTGCGAGAGGATGCATCCCGCAGGCTAGTCGAGCAAAAACACGTGCGAGGTTTTGTGGGATGCGCATGCGCAGGTTTTTTGGGATGCGCATGTGCAGGTTTTTTGGGATGCGCATGGCTAGTCGAGCAAAAACACGTGCGAGAGGATGCATCCCGCAGGCTAGTCGAGTAAAAACACGTGCGAGAGGATGCATCTCGCAGGCTAGTCGAGTAAAAACACGTGCGAGGTTTTGTGGGATGCGCAAACGCAGGTTTTGTGGGATGCGCATGCGCAGGTTTTTTGGGATGCGCATGCGCAGGGTTTTTGGGATGCCTATGGCTAGTCGAGCAAAAACACGTGCGAGAGGATGCATCCCGCAGGCTAGTCGAGCAAAAACACGTGCGAGAGAATGCATCCCGCAGGCTAGTCGAGTAAAAACACGTGCGAGAGGATGCATCCCGCAGGCTAGTCGAGCAAAAACACGTGCGAGAGGATGCATCCCGCAGGATAGTCGAGCAAAAACACGTGCGAGAGGATGCATCCCGCAGGCTAGTCGAGTAAAAACACGTGCGAAAGGATGCATCCCGCAGGCTAGTCGAGCACAAACACGTGCGAGGCTTTGTGGGATGCGCATGCGCAGGTTTTGTGGGATGCGCATGCGCAGGTTTTTTGGGATGCGCATGGCTAGTCGAGCAAAAACACGTGCGAGAGGATGTATCCCGCAGGCTAGTGGAGTAAAAACACGTGCGGGAGGATGCATCCCGCAGGCTAGTCGAGTAAAAACACGTGCGAGAGGATGCATCCCGCAGGCTAGTCGAGTAAAAACACGTGCGAGAGGATGCATCCCGCAGGCTAGTCGAGTAAAAACACGTGCGAGAGGATGCATCCCGCAGGCTAGTCGAGTAAAAACACGTGCGAGGTTTTGTGGGATGCGCATGCGCAGGTTTTTTGGGATGCGCATGCGCAGGTTTTTTGGGATGCGCATGGCTAGTCGAGTAAAAACACGTGCGAGAGGATGCATCCCGCAGGCTAGTCGAGTAAAAACACGTGCGAGACGATGCATCCCGCAGCCTAGTCGAGTAAAAACACGTGCGAGAGGATGCATCCCGCAGGCTAGTCGAGTAAAAACACGTGCGAGCGGATGCATCCCGCAGGCTAGTCGAGTAAAAACACGTGCGAGAGGATGCATCCCGCAGGCTAGTCGAGCAAAAACACGTGCGAGGTTTTGTGGGATGCGCATGCGCAGGTTTTTTGGGATGCGCATGGCTAGTCGAGCAAAAACACGTGCGAGAGGATGCATCCCGCAGGCTAGTCGAGCAAAAACACGTGCGAGAGGATGCATCCCGCAGGCTAGTCGAGTAAAAACACGTGCGAGGTTTTGTGGGATGCGCATGCGCAGGTTTTTTGGGATGCGCATGTGCAGGTTTTTTGGGATGCGCATGGCTAGTCGAGCAAAAACACGTGCGAGAGGATGCATCCCGCAGGCTAGTCGAGTAAAAACACGTGCGAGAGGATGCATCCCGCAGGCTAGTCGAGTAAAAACACGTGCGAGGTTTTGTGGGATGCGCATACGCAGGTTTTGTGGGATGCGCATGCGCAGGTTTTTTGGGATGCGCATGCGCAGGGTTTTTGGGATGCGCATGGCTAGTCGAGCAAAAACACGTGCGAGAGGATGCATCCCGCAGGCTAGTCGAGCAAAAACACGTGCGAGAGGATGCATCCCGCAGGCTAGTCGAGTAAAAACACGTGCGAGAGGATGCATCCCGCAGGCTAGTCGAGCAAAAACACGTGCGAGAGGATGCATCCCGCAGGCTAGTCGAGCAAAAACACGTGCGAGAGGATGCATCCCGCAGGCTAGTCGAGTAAAAACACGTGCGAAAGGATGCATCCCGCAGGCTAGTCGAGCACAAACACGTGCGAGGTTTTGTGGGATGCGCATGCGCAGATTTTTTGGGATGCGCATGCGCAGGTTTTTTGGGATGCGCATGGCTAGTCGAGCAAAAACACGTGCGAGAGGATGCATCCCGCAGGCTAGTCGAGTAAAAACACGTGCGAGAGGATGCATCCCGCAGGCTAGTCGAGTAAAAACACGTGCGAGAGGATGCATCCCGCAGGCTAGTCGAGTAAAAACACGTGCGAGGTTTTGTGGGATGCGCATGCGCAGGTTTTGTGGGATGCGCATGCGCAGGTTTTTTGGGATGCGCATGGCTAGTCGAGCAAAAACACGTGCGAGAGGATGCATCCCGCAGGCTAGTCGAGCACAAACACGTGCGAGGTTTTGTGGGATGCACATGCGCAGGTTTTTTGGGATGCGCATGGCTAGTCGAGCAAAAACACGTGCGAGAGGATGCATCCCGCAGGGTAGTCGAGTAAAAACACGTGCGAGAGTATGCATCCCGCAGGCTAGTCGAGTAAAAACACGTGCGAGAGGATGCATCCCGCAGGCTAGTCGAGCAAAAACACGTGCGAGAGGATGCATCCCGCAGGCTAGTCGAGTAAAAACACGTGCGAGAGGATGCATCCCGCAGGCTAGTCGAGCAAAAACACGTGCGAGGTTTTGTGGGATGCGCATGCGCAGGTTTTGTGGGATGCGCATGCGCAAGTTTTTTGGAATGCGCATGTGCAGGTTTTTTGGGATGCGCATGGCTAGTCGAGCAAAAACACGTGCGAGAGGATGCATCCCGCAGGCTAGTCGAGTAAAAACACGTGCGAGAGGATGCATCCCGCAGGCTAGTCGAGTAAAAACACGTGCGAGAGGATGCATCCCGCAGGCTAGTCGAGCAAAAACACGTGCGAGAGGATGCATCCCGCAGGCTAGTCGAGTAAAAACACGTGCGAGAGGATGCATCCCGCAGGCTAGTCGAGTAAAAACACGTGCGAGGTTTTGTGGGATGCGCATGCGCAGGTTTTGTGGGATGCGCATGCGCAAGTTTTTTGGAATGCGCATGTGCAGGTTTTTTGGGATGCGCATGGCTAGTCGAGCAAAAACACGTGCGAGAGGATGCATCCCGCAGGCTAGTCGAGTAAAAACACGTGCGAGAGGATGCATCCCGCAGGCTAGTCGAGTAAAAACACGTGCGTGGTTTTGTGGGATGCGCATGCGCAGGTTTTTTGGGATGCGCATGCGCAGGTTTTTCGGGATGCGCATGGCTAGTCGAGCAAAAACACGTGCGAGGGGATGCATCCCGCAGGCTAGTCGAGTAAAAACACGTGCGAGAGGATGCATCCCGCAGGCTAGTCGAGTAAAAACACGTGCGAGAGGATGCATCCCGCAGGCTAGTCGAGCAAAAACACGTGCGAGAGGATGCATCCCGCAGGCTAGTCGAGTAAAAACACGTGCGAGAGGATGCATCCCGCAGGCTAGTCGAGCACAAACACGTGCGAGAGGATGCATCCCGCAGGCTAGTCGAGCAAAAACACGTGCGAGAGAATGCATCCCGCAGGCTAGTCGAGTAAAAACACGTGCGAAAGGATGCATCCCGCAGTCTAGTCGAGCACAAACACGTGCGAGGTTTTGTGGGATGCGCATGCGCAGGTTTTGTGGGATGCGCATTCGCAGATTTTTTGGGATGCGCATGCGCAGGTTTTTTGGGATGCGCATGGCTAGTCGAGCAAAAACACGTGCGAGAGGATGCATCCCGCAGGCTAGTCGAGTAAAAACACGTGCGAGACGATGCATCCCGCAGCCTAGTCGATTAAAAACACGTGCGAGAGGATGCATCCCGCAGGCTAGTCGAGTAAAAACACGTGCGAGAGGATGCATCCCGCAGGCTAGTCGAGTAAAAACACGTGCGAGAGGATGCATCCCGCAGGCTAGTCGAGCAAAAACACGTGCGAGGTTTTGTGGGATGCGCATGCGCAGGTTTTTTGGGATGCGCATGTGCAGGTTTTTTGGGATGCGCATGGCTAGTCGAGCAAAAACACGTGCGAGAGGATGCATCCCGCAGGCTAGTCGAGTAAAAACACGTGCGAGAGGATGCATCTCGCAGGCTAGTCGAGTAAAAACACGTGCGAGGTTTTGTGGGATGCGCAAACGCAGGTTTTGTGGGATGCGCATGCGCAGGTTTTTTGGGATGCGCATGCGCAGGGTTTTTGGGATGCGCATGGCTAGTCGAGCAAAAACACGTGCGAGAGGATGCATCCCGCAGGCTAGTCGAGCAAAAACACGTGCGAGAGAATGCATCCCGCAGGCTAGTCGAGTAAAAACACGTGCGAGAGGATGCATCCCGCAGGCTAGTCGAGCAAAAACACGTGCGAGAGGATGCATCCCGCAGGATAGTCGAGCAAAAACACGTGCGAGAGGATGCATCCCGCAGGCTAGTCGAGTAAAAACACGTGCGAAAGGATGCATCCCGCAGGCTAGTCGAGCACAAACACGTGCGAGGCTTTGTGGGATGCGCATGCGCAGGTTTTGTGGGATGCGCATGCGCAGGTTTTTTGGGATGCGCATGGCTAGTCGAGCAAAAACACGTGCGAGAGGATGTATCCCGCAGGCTAGTGGAGTAAAAACACGTGCGGGAGGATGCATCCCGCAGGCTAGTCGAGTAAAAACACGTGCGAGAGGATGCATCCCGCAGGCTAGTCGAGTAAAAACACGTGCGAGAGGATGCATCCCGCAGGCTAGTCGAGTAAAAACACGTGCGAGAGGATGCATCCCGCAGGCTAGTCGAGTAAAAACACGTGCGAGGTTTTGTGGGATGCGCATGCGCAGGTTTTTTGGGATGCGCATGCGCAGGTTTTTTGGGATGCGCATGGCTAGTCGAGTAAAAACACGTGCGAGAGGATGCATCCCGCAGGCAGGTCGAGTAAAAACACGTGCGAGACGATGCATCCCGCAGCCTAGTCGAGTAAAAACACGTGCGAGAGGATGCATCCCGCAGGCTAGTCGAGTAAAAACACGTGCGAGAGGATGCATCCCGCAGGCTAGTCGAGTAAAAACACGTGCGAGAGGATGCATCCCGCAGGCTAGTCGAGCAAAAACACGTGCGAGGTTTTGTGGGATGCGCATGCGCAGGTTTTTTGGGATGCGCATGGCTAGTCGAGCAAAAACACGTGCGAGAGGATGCATCCCGCAGGCTAGTCGAGCAAAAACACGTGCGAGAGGATGCATCCCGCAGGCTAGTCGAGTAAAAACACGTGCGAGGTTTTGTGGGATGCGCATGCGCAGGTTTTTTGGGATGCGCATGTGCAGGTTTTTTGGGATGCGCATGGCTAGTCGAGCAAAAACACGTGCGAGAGGATGCATCCCGCAGGCTAGTCGAGTAAAAACACGTGCGAGAGGATGCATCCCGCAGGCTAGTCGAGTAAAAACACGTGCGAGGTTTTGTGGGATGCGCATACGCAGGTTTTGTGGGATGCGCATGCGCAGGTTTTTTGGGATGCGCATGCGCAGGGTTTTTGGGATGCGCATGGCTAGTCGAGCAAAAACACGTGCGAGAGGATGCATCCCGCAGGCTAGTCGAGCAAAAACACGTGCGAGAGGATGCATCCCGCAGGCTAGTCGAGTAAAAACACGTGCGAGAGGATGCATCCCGCAGGCTAGTCGAGCAAAAACACGTGCGAGAGGATGCATCCCGCAGGCTAGTCGAGCAAAAACACGTGCGAGAGGATGCATCCCGCAGGCTAGTCGAGTAAAAACACGTGCGAAAGGATGCATCCCGCAGGCTAGTCGAGCACAAACACGTGCGAGGTTTTGTGGGATGCGCATGCGCAGGTTTTGTGGGATGCGCATGCGCAGGTTTTGTGGGATGCGCATGCGCAGGGTTTTTGGGATGCGCATGGCTAGTCGAGCAAAAACACGTGCGAGAGGATGCATCCCGCAGGGTAGTCGAGTAAAAACACGTGCGAGAGGATGCATCCCGCAGGCTAGTCGAGTAAAAACACGTGCGAGAGGATGCATCCCGCAGGCTAGTCGAGTAAAAACACGTGCGAGGTTTTGTGGGATGCGCATAGGCATGTTTTGTGGGATGCGCATGCGCAGGTTTTTTGGGATGCGCATGGCTAGTCGAGCAAAAACACGTGCGAGAGGATGCATCCCGCAGGCTAGTCGAGTAAAAACACGTGCGAGAGGATGCATCCCGCAGGCTAGTCGAGTAAAAACACGTGCGAGAGGATGCATCCCGCAGGCTAGTCGAGCAAAAACACGTGCGAGAGGATGCATCCCGCAGGCTAGTCGAGCAAAAACACGTGCGAGAGGATGCATCCCGCAGGCTAGTCGAGTAAAAACACGTGCGAGAGGATGCATCCCGCAGGCTAGTCGAGCACAAACACGTGCGAGAGGATGCATCCCGCAGGCTAGTCGAGAAAAACACGTGCGAGAGGATGCATCCCGCAGGCTAGTCGAGTAAAAACACGTGCGAAAGGATGCATCCCGCAGTCTAGTCGAGCACAAACACGTGCGAGGTTTTGTGGGATGCGCATGCGCAGGTTTTGTGGGATGCGCATGCGCAGATTTTTTGGGATGCGCATGCGCAGGTTTTTTGGGATGCGCATGGCTAGTCGAGCAAAAACACGTGCGAGAGGATGCATCCCGCAGGCTAGTCGAGTAAAAACACGTGCGAGAGGATGCATCCCGCAGGCTAGTCGAGCACAAACACGTGCGAGGTTTTGTGGGATGCGCATGCGCAGATTTTGTGGGATGCGCATGCGCAGGTTTTTTGGGATGCGCATGGCTAGTCGAGCAAAAACACGTGCGAGAGGATGCATCCCGCAGGCTAGTCGAGCACAAACACGTGCGAGGTTTTGTGGGATGCGCATGCGCAGGTTTTTTGGGATGCGCATGGCTAGTCGAGCAAAAACACGTGCGAGAGGATGCATCCCGCAGGCTAGTCGAGCACAAACACGTGCGAGGTTTTGTGGGATGCGCATGCGCAGGTTTTTTGGGATGCGCATGGCTAGTCGAGCAAAAACACGTGCGAGAGTATGCATCCCGCAGGCTAGTCGAGTAAAAACACGTGCGAGAGGATGCATCCCGCAGGCTAGTCGAGCAAAAACACGTGCGAGAGGATGCATCCCGCAGGCTAGTCGAGTAAAAACACGTGCGAGAGGATGCATCCCGCAGGCTAGTCGAGTAAAAACACGTGCGAGGTTTTGTGGGATGCGCATGCGCAGGTTTTGTGGGATGCGCATGCGCAAGTTTTTTGGAATGCGCATGTGCAGGTTTTTTGGGATGCGCATGGCTAGTCGAGCAAAAACACGTGCGAGAGGATGCATCCCGCAGGCTAGTCGAGTAAAAACACGTGCGAGAGGATGCATCCCGCAGGCTAGTCGAGTAAAAACACGTGCGTGGTTTTGTGGGATGCGCATGCGCAGGTTTTTTGGGATGCGCATGCGCAGGTTTTTTGGGATGCGCATGGCTAGTCGAGCAAAAACACGTGCGAGAGGATGCATCCCGCAGGGTAGTCGAGTAAAAACACGTGCGAGAGGATGCATCCCGCAGGCTAGTCGAGTAAAAACACGTGCGAGAGGATGCATCCCGCAGGCTAGTCGAGCAAAAACACGTGCGAGAGGATGCATCCCGCAGGCTAGTCGAGCAAAAACACGTGCGAGAGGATACATCCCGCAGGCTAGTCGAGTAAAAACACGTGCGAGAGGATGCATCCCGCAGGCTAGTCGAGCACAAACACGTGCGAGAGGATGCATCCCGCAGGCTAGTCGAGCAAAAACACGTGCGAGAGGATGCATCCCGCAGGCTAGTCGAGTAAAAACACGTGCGAAAGGATGCATCCCGCAGTCTAGTCGAGCACAAACACGTGCGAGGTTTTGTGGGATGCGCATGCGCAGGTTTTGTGGGATGCGCATGCGCAGATTTTTTGGGATGCGCATGCGCAGGTTTTTTGGGATGCGCATGGCTAGTCGAGCAAGAACACGTGCGAGAGGATGCATCCCGCAGGCTAGTCGAGCAAAAACACGTGCGAGAGGATGCATCCCGCAGGCTAGTCGAGTAAAAACACGTGCGAAAGGATGCATCCCGCAGGCTAGTCGAGCACAAACACGTGCGAGGTTTTGTGGGATGCGCATGCGCAGATTTTGTGGGATGCGCATGCGCAGGTTTTTTGGGATGCGCATGGCTAGTCGAGCAAAAACACGTGCGAGAGGATGCATCCCGCAGGCTAGTCGAGCACAAACACGTGCGAGGTTTTGTGGGATGCACATGCGCAGGTTTTTTGGGATGCGCATGGCTAGTCGAGCAAAAACACGTGCGAGAGGATGCATCCCGCAGGGTAGTCGAGTAAAAACACGTGCGAGAGTATGCATCCCGCAGGCTAGTCGAGTAAAAACACGTGCGAGAGGATGCATCCCGCAGGCTAGTCGAGCAAAAACACGTGCGAGAGGATGCATCCCGCAGGCTAGTCGAGTAAAAACACGTGCGAGAGGATGCATCCCGCAGGCTAGTCGAGCAAAAACACGTGCGAGAGGATGCATCCCGCAGGCTAGTCGAGTAAAAACACGTGCGAGAGGATGCATCCCGCAGGCTAGTCGAGTAAAAACACGTGCGAGGTTTTGTGGGATGCGCATGCGCAGGTTTTGTGGGATGCGCATGCGCAAGTTTTTTGGAATGCGCATGTGCAGGTTTTTTGGGATGCGCATGGCTAGTCGAGCAAAAACACGTGCGAGAGGATGCATCCCGCAGGCTAGTCGAGTAAAAACACGTGCGAGAGGATGCATCCCGCAGGCTAGTCGAGTAAAAACACGTGCGTGGTTTTGTGGGATGCGCATGCGCAGGTTTTTTGGGATGCGCATGCGCAGGTTTTTTGGGATGCGCATGGCTAGTCGAGCAAAAACACGTGCGAGGGGATGCATCCCGCAGGGTAGTCGAGTAAAAACACGTGCGAGAGGATGCATCCCGCAGGCTAGTCGAGTAAAAACACGTGCGAGAGGATGCATCCCGCAGGCTAGTCGAGCAAAAACACGTGCGAGAGGATGCATCCCGCAGGCTAGTCGAGCAAAAACACGTGCGAGAGGATGCATCCCGCAGGCTAGTCGAGTAAAAACACGTGCGAGGTTTTGTGGGATGCGCATGCGCAGGTTTTGTGGGATGCGCATGCGCAGGTTTTTTGGGATGCGCATGCGCAGGTTTTTTGGGATGCGCATGCCTAGTCGAGCAAAAACACGTGCGAGAGGATGCATCCCGCAGGCTAGCCGAGCAAAAACACGTGCGAGAGGATGCATCCCTCAGGCTAGTCGAGTAAAAACACGTGCGAGGTTTTGTGGGATGCGCATGCGCAGGTTTTGTGGGATGCGCATGCGCAGGTTTTTTGGGATGCGCATGTGCAGTTTTTTTGGGATGCGCATGGCTAGTCGAGCAAAAACACGTGCGAGAGGATGCATCCCGCAGGCTAGTCGAGTAAAAACACGTGCGAGGTTTTGTGGGGTGCGCATACGCAGGTTTTGTGGGATGCGCATGCGCAGGTTTTTTGGGATGCGCATGCGCAGGTTTTTTGGGATGCGCATGGCTAGTCGAGCAAAAACACGTCCGAGATGATGCATCCCGCAGGGTAGTCGAGTAAAAACACGTGCGAGAGGATGCATCCCGCAGGCTAGTCGAGTAAAAACACGTGCGAGAGGATGCATCCCGCAGGCTAGTCGAGCAAAAACACGTGCGAGAGGATGCATCCCGCAGGCTAGTCGAGCAAAAACAAGTGCGAGAGGATGCATCCCGCAGGCTAGTCGAGTAAAAACACGTGCGAGAGGATGCATCGCGCAGGCTAGTCGAGCAAAAACACGTGCGAGAGGATGCATCGCGCAGGCTAGTCGAGCAAAAACACGTGCGAGAGGATGCATCCCGCAGGCTAGTCGAGTAAAAACACGTGCGAGAGGATGCATCCCGCAGGCTAGTCGAGCACAAACACGTGCGAGAGGATGCATCCCGCAGGCTAGTCGAGCAAAAACACGTGCGAGAGGATGCATCCCGCAGGCTAGTCGAGTAAAAACACGTGCGAGGTTTTGTGGGATGCGCATGCGCAGGTTTTTTGGGATGCGCATGCGCAGGTTTTTTGGGATGCGCATGGGCAGGTTTTTTGGGATGCGCATGGCTAGTCGAGCAAAAACACGTGCGAGAGGATGCATCCCGCAGGCTAGCCGAGCAAAAACACGTGCGAGAGGATGCACCCCGCAGGCTGGTCGAGCAAAAACAAGTGCGAGAGGATGCATCCCGCAGGCTAGTCGAGTAAAAACACGTGCGAGAGGATGCATCCCGCAGGCTAGTCGAGTAAAAACACGTGCGAGGTTTTGTGGGATGCGCATGCGCAGGTTTTGTGGGATGCGCATGCGCAGATTTTTTGGGATGCGCATGCGCAGGTTTTTTGGGATGCGCATGGCTAGTCGAGCAAAAACACGTGCGAGGGGATGCATCCCGCAGGGTAGTCGAGTAAAAACGCGTGCGAGACGATGCATCCCGCAGGCTAGTCGAGTATAAACACGTGCGAGAGGATGCATCCCGCAGGCTAGTCGAGTAAAAACACGTGCGAGAGGATGCATCCCGCAGGCTAGTCGAGCAAAAACACGTGCGAGAGGATGCATCCCGCAGGCTAGTCGAGTAAAAACACGTGCGAAAGGATGCATCCCGCAGGCTAGTCGAGCACAAACACGTGCGAGGTTTTGTGGGATGCGCATGCGCAGGTTTTGTGGGATGCGCATGCGCAGATTTTTTGGGATGCGCATGCGCAGGTTTTTTGGGATGCGCATGGCTAGTCGAGCAAAAACACGTGCGAGAGGATGCATCCCGCAGTCTAGTCGAGCACAAACACGTGCGAGGTTTTGTGGGATGCGCATGCGCAGATTTTTTGGGATGCGCATGCGCAGGTTTTTTGGGATGCGCATGGCTAGTCGAGCAAAAACACGTGCGAGAGGATGCATCCCGCAGGCTAGTCGAGCAAAAACACGTGCGAGAGGATGCATCCCGCAGGCTAGTCGAGTAAAAACACGTGCGAAAGGATGCATCCCGCAGGCTAGTAGAGCACAAACACGTGCGAGGTTTTGTGGGATGCGCATGCGCAGGTTTTGTGGGATGCGCATGCGCAGATTTTTTGGGATGCGCATGCGCAGGTTTTTTGGGATGCGCATGGCTAGTCGAGCAAAAACACGTGCGAGAGGATGCATCCCGCAGGCTAGTCGAGTAAAAACACGTGCGAGAGGATGCATCCCGCAGGCTAGTCGAGTAAAAACACGTGCGAGAGGATGCATCCCGCAGGCTAGTCGAGTAAAAACACGTGCGAGGTTTTGTGGGATGCGCATGCGCAGGTTTTGTGGGATGCGCATGCGCAGGTTTTTTGGGATGCGCATGCGCAGGTTTTTTGGGATGCGCATGGCTAGTCGAGCAAAAACACGTGCGAGAGGATGCATCCCGCAGGCTAGCCGAGCAAAAACACGTGCGAGAGGATGCATCCCTCAGGCTAGTCGAGTAAAAACACGTGCGAGGTTTTGTGGGATGCGCATGCGCAGGTTTTGTGGGATGCGCATGCGCAGGTTTTTTGGGATGCGCATGTGCAGTTTTTTTGGGATGCGCATGGCTAGTCGAGCAAAAACACGTGCGAGAGGATGCATCCCGCAGGCTAGTCGAGTAAAAACACGTGCGAGGTTTTGTGGGGTGCGCATACGCAGGTTTTGTGGGATGCGCATGCGCAGGTTTTTTGGGATGCGCATGCGCAGGTTTTTTGGGATGCGCATGGCTAGTCGAGCAAAAACACGTCCGAGATGATGCATCCCGCAGGGTAGTCGAGTAAAAACACGTGCGAGAGGATGCATCCCGCAGGCTAGTCGAGTAAAAACACGTGCGAGAGGATGCATCCCGCAGGCTAGTCGAGCAAAAACACGTGCGAGAGGATGCATCCCGCAGGCTAGTCGAGCAAAAACAAGTGCGAGAGGATGCATCCCGCAGGCTAGTCGAGTAAAAACACGTGCGAGAGGATGCATCGCGCAGGCTAGTCGAGCAAAAACACGTGCGAGAGGATGCATCCCGCAGGCTAGTCGAGCAAAAACACGTGCGAGAGGATGCATCCCGCAGGCTAGTCGAGTAAAAACACGTGCGAGAGGATGCATCCCGCAGGCTAGTCGAGCACAAACACGTGCGAGAGGATGCATCCCGCAGGCTAGTCGAGCAAAAACACGTGCGAGAGGATGCATCCCGCAGGCTAGTCGAGTAAAAACACGTGCGAGGTTTTGTGGGATGCGCATGCGCAGGTTTTTTGGGATGCGCATGCGCAGGTTTTTTGGGATGCGCATGGGCAGGTTTTTTGGGATGCGCATGGCTAGTCGAGCAAAAACACGTGCGAGAGGATGCATCCCGCAGGCTAGCCGAGCAAAAACACGTGCGAGAGGATGCACCCCGCAGGCTAGTCGAGCAAAAACAAGTGCGAGAGGATGCATCCCGCAGGCTAGTCGAGTAAAAACACGTGCGAGAGGATGCATCCCGCAGGCTAGTCGAGCAAAAACACGTGCGAGAGGATGCATCCCGCAGGCTAGTCGAGCAAAAACACGTGCGAGAGGATGCATCCCGCAGGCTAGTCGAGTAAAAACACGTGCGAGAGGATGCATCCCGCAGGCTAGTCGAGCACAAACACGTGCGAGAGGATGCATCCCGCAGGCTAGTCGAGCAAAAACACGTGCGAGAGGATGCATCCCGCAGGCTAGTCGAGTAAAAACACGTGCGAGGTTTTGTGGGATGCGCATGCGCAGGTTTTTTGGGATGCGCATGCCTAGTCGAGCATAAACACGTGCGAGAGGATGCATCCCGCAGGCTAGTCGAGCAAAAACACGTGCGAGAGGATGCATCCCGCAGGCTAGTCGAGTAAAAACACGTGCGAGAGGATGCATCCCGCAGGCTAGTCGAGCAAAAACACGTGCGAGAGGATACATCCCGCAGGCTAGTCGAGTAAAAACACGTGCGAGAGGATGCGTCCCGCAGGCTAGTCGAGCAAAAACACGTGCGAGAGGATGCATCCCGCAGGCTAGTCGAGCAAAAACACGTGCGAGAGGATGCATCCCGCAGGCTAGTCGAGCATAAACACGTGCGAGAGGATGCATCCCGCAGGCTAGTCGAGCAAAAACACGTGCGAGAGGATGCATCCCGCAGGCTAGTCGAGTAAAAACACGTGCGAGAGGATGCATCCCGCAGGCTAGTCGAGCACAAACACGTGCGAGAGGATGCATCCCGCAGGCTAGTCGAGCAAAAACACGTGCGAGAGGATGCATCCCGCAGGCTAGTCGAGTAAAAACACGTGCGAGGTTTTGTGGGATGCGCATGCGCAGGTTTTTTGGGATGCGCATGCGCAGGTTTTTTGGGATGCGCATGGGCAGGTTTTTTGGGATGCGCATGGCTAGTCGAGCAAAAACACGTGCGAGAGGATGCATCCCGCAGGCTAGTCGAGTAAAAACACGTGCGAGAGGATGCATCCCGCAGGCTAGTCGAGCACAAACACGTGCGAGAGGATGCATCCCGCAGGCTAGTCGAGCAAAAACACGTGCGAGAGGATGCATCCCGCAGGCTAGTCGAGTAAAAACACGTGCGAGGTTTTGTGGGATGCGCATGCGCAGGTTTTTTGGGATGCGCATGCCTAGTCGAGCATAAACACGTGCGAGAGGATGCATCCCGCAGGCTAGTCGAGCAAAAACACGTGCGAGAGGATGCATCCCGCAGGCTAGTCGAGTAAAAACACGTGCGAGAGGATGCATCCCGCAGGCTAGTCGAGCAAAAACACGTGCGAGAGGATACATCCCGCAGGCTAGTCGAGTAAAAACACGTGCGAGAGGATGCGTCCCGCAGGCTAGTCGAGCAAAAACACGTGCGAGAGGATGCATCCCGCAGGCTAGTCGAGCAAAAACACGTGCGAGAGGATGCATCCCGCAGGCTAGTCGAGCATAAACACGTGCGAAAGGATGCATCCCGCAGGCTAGTCGAGCACAAACACGTGCGAGGTTTTGTGGGATGCGCATGCGCAGGTTTTGTGGGATGCGCATGCGCAGATTTTTTGGGATGCGCATGCGCAGGTTTTTTGGGATGCGTAAGGCTAGTCGAGCAAAAACACGTGCGAGAGGATGCATCCCGCAGGCTAGTCGAGCAAAAACACGTGCGAGAGGATGCATCCCGCAGGCTAGTCGAGCAAAAACACGTGCGAGAGGATGCATCCCGCAGGCTAGTCGAGTAAAAACACGTGCGAAAGGATGCATCCCGCAGGCTAGTCGAGCACAAACACGTGCGAGGTTTTGTGGGATGCGCATGCGCAGGTTTTGTGGGATGCGCATGCGCAGATTTTTTGGGATGCGCATGCGCAGGTTTTTTGGGATGCCTAAGGCTAGTCGAGCAAAAACACGTGCGAGAGGATGCATCCCGCAGGCTAGTCGAGTAAAAACACGTGCGAGAGGATGCATCCCGCAGGCTAGTCGAGTAAAAACACGTGCGAGGTTTTGTGGGATGCGCATGAGCAGGTATTGTGGGATGCGCATGCGCAGGTTTTTTGGGATGCGCATGGGCAGGTTTTTAGGGATGCGCATGGCTAGTCGAGCAAAAACACGTGCGAGAGGATGCATCCCGCAGGCTAGCCGAGCAAAAACACGTGCGAGAGGATGCACCCCGCAGGCTAGTCGAGTAAAAACACGTGCGAGGTTTTGTGGGATGCGCATGCGCAGGTTTTTTGGGATGCGCATGTGCAGGTTTTTTGGGATGCGCATGTGCAGGTTTTTTGGGATGCGCATGGCTAGTCGAGCAAAAACACGTGCGAGAGGATGCATCCCGCAGGCTAGTCGAGTAAAAACACGTGCGAGAGGATGCATCCCGCAGGCTAGTCGAGTAAAAACACGTGCGAGGTTTTGTGGGATGCGCATGTGCAGTTTTTTTGGGATGCGCATGGCTAGTCGAGCAAAAACACGTGCGAGAGGATGCATCCCGCAGACTAGTCGAGTAAAAACACGTGCGAGACGATGCATCCCGCAGGCTAGTCGAGTAAAAACACGTGCGAGACGATGCATCCCGCAGGCTAGTCGAGTATAAACACGTGCGAGAGGATGCATCCCGCAGGCTAGTCGAGTAAAAACACGTGCGAGAGGATGCATCCCGCAGGCTAGTCGAGTAAAAACACGTGCGAGGTTTTGTGGGATGCGCATGCGCAGGTTTTTTGGGATGCGCATGGCTAGTCGAGCAAAAACACGTGCGAGAGGATGCATCCCGCAGGCTAGACGAGCAAAAACACGTGCGAGAGGATGCATCCCGCAGGCTAGTCGAGTAAAAACACGTGCGTGGTTTTGTGGGATGCGCATGCGCAGGTTTTGTGGGATGCGCATGCGCAGATTTTTTGGGATGCGCATGCGCAGGTTTTTTGGGATGCGCATGCCTAGTCGAGCAAAAACACGTGCGAGAGGATGCATCCCGCTGGCTAGTCGAGTAAAGCACGTGCGAGAGGATGCATCCCGCAGGCTAGTCGAGTAAAAACACGTGCGACGTTTTGTGGGATGCGCATGCGCAGGTTTTGTGGGATGCGCATGCGCAGGTTTTTTGGGATGCGCATGCCTAGTCGAGCAAAAACACGTGCGAGAGGATGCATCCCGCAGGCTAGTCGAGTAAAAACACGTGCGAGAGGATGCATCCCGCAGGCTAGTCGAGTAAAAACACGTGCGAGAGGATGCATCCCGCAGGCTAGTCGAGTAAAAACACGTGCAAGAGGATGCTTCCCGCAGGCTAGTCGAGTAAAAACACGTGCGAGAGGATGCATCCCGCAGACTAGTCGAGTAAAAACACGTGCGAGAGGATGCATCCCGCAGGCTAGTCGAGTAAAAACACGTGCGAGGTTTTGTGGGATGCGCATGCGCAGGTTTTGTGGGATGCGCATGCGCAGGTTTTTTGGGATGCGCATGGCTAGTCGAGCAAAAACACGTGCGAGAGGATGCATCCCGCAGACTAGTCGAGTAAAAACACGTGCGAGACGATGCATCCCGCAGGCTAGTCGAGTAAAAACACGTGCGAGGGGATGCATCCCGCAGGCTAGTCGAGTAGAAACACGTGCGAGAGGATGCATCCCGCAGGCTAGTCGAGTAAAAACACGTGCGAGGTTTTGTGGGATGCGCATGCGCAGGTTTTGTGGGATGCGCATGCGCAGGTTTTTTGGGATGCGCATGCCTAGTCGAGCATAAACACGTGCGAGAGGATGCATCCCGCAGGCTAGTCGAGCAAAAACACGTGCGAGAGGATGCATCCCGCAGGCTAGTCGATTAAAAACACGTGCGAGAGGATGCATCCCGCAGGCTAGTCGAGCAAAAACACGTGCGAGAGGATACATCCCGCAGGCTAGTCGAGTGAAAACACGTGCGAGAGGATGCGTCCCGCAGGCTAGTCGAGCAAAAACACGTGCGAGAGGATGCATCCCGCAGGCTAGTCGAGCAAAAACACGTGCGAGAGGATGCATCCCGCAGGCTAGTCGAGCAAAAACACGTGCGAGAGGATGTATCCCGCAGGCTAGTCGAGTAAAAACACGTGCGAGACGATGCATCCCGCAGGCTAGTCGAGTAAAAACACGTGCGAGACGATGAATCCCGCAGGCTAGTCGAGTAAAAACACGTGCGAGAGGATGCATCCCGCAGGCTAGTCGAGTAAAAACACGTGCGAGACGATGCATCCCGCAGGCTAGTCGAGCAAAAACACGTGCGAGAGGATGTATCCCGCAGGCTAGTCGAGTAAAAACACGTGCGAGAGGATGCGTCCCGCAGGCTAGTCGAGCAAAAACACGTGCGAGAGGATGCATCCCGCAGGCTAGTCGAGCAAAAACACGTGCGAGAGGATGCATCCCGCAGGCTAGTCGAGCAAAAACACGTGCGAGAGGATGTATCCCGCAGGCTAGTCGAGTAAAAACACGTGCGAGGTTTTGTGGGATGCGCATGCGCAGGTTTTGTGGGATGCGCATGCGCAGGTTTTTTGGGATGCGCATGGCTAGTCGAGCAAAAACACGTGCGAGAGGATGCATCCCGCAGGCTAGTCGAGTAAAAACACGTGCGAGAGGATGCATCCCGCAGGCTAGTCGAGTAAAAACACGTGCGAGACGATGCATCCCGCAGGCTAGTCGAGTAAAAACACGTGCGAGACGATGCATCCCGCAGGCTAGTCGAGTAAAAACACGTGCGAGAGGATGCATCCCGCAGGCTAGTCGAGTAAAAACACGTGCGAGGTTTTGTGGGATGCGCATGCGCAGGTTTTGTGGGATGCGCATGCGCAGGTTTTTTGGGATGCGCATGGCTAGTCGAGCAAAAACACGTGCGAGAGGATGCATCCCGCAGGCTAGTCGAGTAAAAACACGTGCGAGAGGATGCATCCCGCAGGCTAGTCGAGTAAAAACACGTGCGAGGTTTTGTGGGATGCGCATGCGCAGGTTTTGTGGGATGCGCATGTGCAGTTTTTTTGGGATGCGCATGGCTAGTCGAGCAAAAACACGTGCGAGAGGATGCATCCCGCAGGCTAGTCGAGTAAAAACACGTGCGAGGTTTTGTGGGGTGCGCATACGCAGGTTTTGTGGGATGCGCATGCGCAGGTTTTTTGGGATGCGCATGCGCAGGTTTTTTGGGATGCGCATGGCTAGTCGAGCAAAAACACGTGCGAGAGGATGCATCCCGCAGGGTAGTCGAGTAAAAACACGTGCGAGAGGATGCATCCCGCAGGCTAGTCGAGTAAAAACACGTGCGAGAGGATGCATCCCGCAGGCTAGTCGAGCAAAAACACGTGCGAGAGGATGCATCCCGCAGGCTAGTCGAGCAAAAACAAGTGCGAGAGGATGCATCCCGCAGGCTAGTCGAGTAAAAACACGTGCGAGAGGATGCATCCCGCAGGCTAGTCGAGCAAAAACACGTGCGAGAGGATGCATCCCGCAGGCTAGTCGAGCAAAAACACGTGCGAGAGGATGCATCCCGCAGGCTAGTCGAGTAAAAACACGTGCGAGAGGATGCATCCCGCAGGCTAGTCGAGCACAAACACGTGCGAGAGGATGCATCCCGCAGGCTAGTCGAGCAAAAACACGTGCGAGAGGATGCATCCCGCAGGCTAGTCGAGTAAAAACACGTGCGAAAGGATGCATCCCGCAGGCTAGTCGAGCACAAACACGTGCGAGGTTTTGTGGGATGCGCATGCGCAGGTTTTGTGGGATGCGCATGCGCAGATTTTTTGGGATGCGCATGCGCAGGTTTTTTGGGATGCGCATGGCTAGTCGAGCAAAAACACGTGCGAGAGGATGCATCCCGCAGGCTAGTCGAGTAAAAACACGTGCGAGACGATGCATCCCGCAGGCTAGTCGAGTAAAAACACGTGCGAGAGGATGCATCCCGCAGGCTAGTCGAGTAGAAACACGTGCGAGAGGATGCATCCCGCAGGCTAGTCGAGTAAAAACACGTGCGAGGTTTTGTGGGATGCGCATGCGCAGGTTTTGTGGGATGCGCATGCGCAGGTTTTTTGGGATGCGCATGCGCAGGTTTTTTGGGATGCGCATGCCTAGTCGAGCATAAACACGTGCGAGAGGATGCATCCCGCAGGCTAGTCGAGCAAAAACACGTGCGAGAGGATGCATCCCGCAGGCTAGTCGAGTAAAAACACGTGCGAGAGGATGCATCCCGCAGGCTAGTCGAGCAAAAACACGTGCGAGAGGATGCATCCCGCAGGCTAGTCGAGCAAAAACACGTGCGAGAGGATGCATCCCGCAGGCTAGTCGAGTAAAAACACGTGCGAAAGGATGCATCCCGCAGGCTAGTCGAGCACAAACACGTGCGAGGTTTTGTGGGATGCGCATGCGCAGGTTTTGTGGGATGCGCATGCGCAGGTTTTGTGGGATGCGCATGCGCAGATTTTTTGGGATGCGCATGCGCAGGTTTTTTGGGATGCGCATGGCTAGTCGAGCAAAAACACGTGCGAGGTTTTGTGGGATGCGCATGCGCAGGTTTTGTGGGATGCGCATGCGCAGGTTTTGTGGGATGCGCATGCGCAGTTTTTTTGGGATGCGCATGCGCAGGTTTTTTGGGATGCGCATGGCTAGTCGAGCAAAAACACGTGCGAGAGGATGCATCCCGCAGGCTAGTCGAGCAAAAACACGTGCGAGAGGATGCATCCCGCAGGCTAGTCGAGTAAAAACACGTGCGAGAGGATGCATCCCGCAGGCTAGTCGAGCAAAAACACGTGCGAGAGGATGCATCCCGCAGGCTAGTCGAGCAAAAACACGTGCGAGAGGATGCATCCCGCAGGCTAGTCGAGTAAAAACACGTGCGAAAGGATGCATCCCGCAGGCTAGTCGAGCACAAACACGTGCGAGGTTTTGTGGGATGCGCATGCGCAGGTTTTGTGGGATGCGCATGCGCAGGTTTTGTGGGATGCGCATGCGCAGATTTTTTGGGATGCGCATGCGCAGGTTTTTTGGGATGCGCATGGCTAGTCGAGCAAAAACACGTGCGAGGTTTTGTGGGATGCGCATGCGCAGGTTTTGTGGGATGCGCATGCGCAGGTTTTGTGGGATGCGCATGCGCAGTTTTTTTGGGATGCGCATGCGCAGGTTTTTTGGGATGCGCATGGCTAGTCGAGCAAAAACACGTGCGAGAGGATGCATCCCGCAGGCTAGTCGAGCAACAACACGTGCGAGAGGATGCATCCCGCAGGCTAGTCGTGTAAAAACACGTGCGAAAGGATGCATCCCGCAGGCTAGTCGAGCACAAACACGTGCGAGGTTTTGTGGGATGCGCATGCGCAGGTTTTGTGGGATGCGCATGCGCAGATTTTTTGGGATGCGCATGCGCAGGTTTTTTGGGATGCGCAAGGCTAGTCGAGCAAAAACACGTGCGAGAGGATGCATCCCGCAGGCTAGTCGAGTAAAAACACGTGCGAGACGATGCATCCCGCAGGCTAGTCGAGTAAAAACACGTGCGAGAGGATGCATCCCGCAGGCTAGTCGAGTAAAAACACGTGCGAGAGGATGCATCCCGCAGGCTAGTCGAGTAAAAACACGTGCGAGAGAATGCATCCCGCAGGCTAGTCGAGTAAAAACACGTGCGAGGTTTTGTGGGATGCGCATACGCAGGTTTTGTGGGATGCGCATGCGCAGGTTTTTTGGGATGCGCATGCGCAGGTTTTTTGGGATGCGCATGCGCAGGTTTTTTGGGATGCGCATGGCTAGTCGAGCAAAAACACGTGCGAGAGGATGCATCCCGCAGGCTAGTCGAGCAAAAACACGTGCGAGAGGATGCATCCCGCAGGGTAGTCGAGCAAAAACACGTGCGAGAGGATGCATCCCGCAGGCTAGTCGAGTAAAAACACGTGCGAGGTTTTGTGGGATGCGCATGCGCAGGTTTTGTGGGATGCGCATGCGCAGATTTTTTGGGATGCGCATGCGCAGGTTTTTTGGGATGCGCATGGCTAGTCGAGCAAAAACACGTGCGAGAGGATGCATCCCGCAGGCTAGTCGAGTAAAAACGCGTGCGAGACGATGCATCCCGCAGGCTAGTCGAGTATAAACACGTGCGAGAGGATGCATCCCGCAGGCTAGTCGAGTAAAAACACGTGCGAGAGGATGCATCCCGCAGGCTAGTCGAGCAAAAACACGTGCGAGAGGATGCATCCCGCAGGCTAGTCGAGTAAAAACACGTGCGAAAGGATGCATCCCGCAGGCTAGTCGAGCACAAACACGTGCGAGGTTTTGTGGGATGCGCATGCGCAGGTTTTGTGGGATGCGCATGCGCAGATTTTTTGGGATGCGCATGCGCAGGTTTTTTGGGATGCGCATGGCTAGTCGAGCAAAAACACGTGCGAGAGGATGCATCCCGCAGGCTAGTCGAGCAAAAACACGTGCGAGAGGATGCATCCCGCAGGCTAGTCGAGTAAAAACACGTGCGAAAGGATGCATCCCGCAGGCTAGTAGAGCACAAACACGTGCGAGGTTTTGTGGGATGCGCATGCGCAGGTTTTGTGGGATGCGCATGCGCAGATTTTTTGGGATGCGCATGCGCAGGTTTTTTGGGATGCGGATGGCTAGTCGAGCAAAAACACGTGCGAGAGGATGCATCCCGCAGGCTAGTCGAGTAAAAACACGTGCGAGAGGATGCATCCCGCAGGCTAGTCGAGTAAAAACACGTGCGAGAGGATGCATCCCGCAGGCTAGTCGAGTAAAAACACGTGCGAGGTTTTGTGGGATGCGCATGCGCAGGTTTTTTGGGATGCGCATGCGCAGGTTTTTTGGGATGCGCATGGCTAGTCGAGCAAAAACACGTGCGAGAGGATGCATCCCGCAGGCTAGCCGAGCAAAAACACGTGCGAGAGGATGCATCCCTCAGGCTAGTCGAGTAAAAACACGTGCGAGGTTTTGTGGGATGCGCATGCGCAGGTTTTGTGGGATGCGCATGCGCAGGTTTTTTGGGATGCGCATGTGCAGTTTTTTTGGGATGCGCATGGCTAGTCGAGCAAAAACACGTGCGAGAGGATGCATCCCGCAGGCTAGTCGAGTAAAAACACGTGCGAGGTTTTGTGGGGTGCGCATACGCAGGTTTTGTGGGATGCGCATGCGCAGGTTTTTTGGGATGCGCATGCGCAGGTTTTTTGGGATGCGCATGGCTAGTCGAGCAAAAACACGTCCGAGATGATGCATCCCGCAGGGTAGTCGAGTAAAAACACGTGCGAGAGGATGCATCCCGCAGGCTAGTCGAGTAAAAACACGTGCGAGAGGATGCATCCCGCAGGCTAGTCGAGCAAAAACACGTGCGAGAGGATGCATCCCGCAGGCTAGTCGAGCAAAAACAAGTGCGAGAGGATGCATCCCGCAGGCTAGTCGAGTAAAAACACGTGCGAGAGGATGCATCCCGCAGGCTAGTCGAGTAAAAACACGTGCGAGAGGATGCATCCCGCAGGCTAGTCGAGCAAAAACACGTGCGAGAGGATGCAACCCGCAGGCTAGTCGAGTAAAAACACGTGCGAAAGGATGCATCCCGCAGGCTAGTCGAGCACAAACACGTGCGAGGTTTTGTGGGATGCGCATGCGCAGGTATTGTGGGATGCGCATGCGCAGGTTTTTTGGGATGCGCATGGCTAGTCGAGCAAAAACACGTGCGAGACGATGCATCCCGCAGGCTAGTCGAGTAAAAACACGTGCGAGACGATGCATCCCGCAGGCTAGTCGAGTATAAACACGTGCGAGAGGATGCATCCCGCAGGCTAGTCGAGTAAAATCACGTGCGAGAGGATGCATCCCGCAGGCTAGTCGAGTAAAAACACGTACGAGGTTTTGTGGGATGCGCATGCGCAGGTTTTTTGGGATGCGCATGGCTAGTCGAGCAAAAACACGTGCGAGAGGATGCATCCCGCAGGCTAGCCGAGCAAAAACACGTGCGAGAGGATGCATCCCGCAGGCTAGTCGAGTAAAAACACGTGCGAGGTTTTGTGGGATGCGCATGCGCAGGTTTTGTGGGATGCGCATGCGCAGGTTTTTTGGGATGCGCATGTGCAGGTTTTTTGGGATGCGCATGGCTAGTCGAGCAAAAACACGTGCGAGAGGATGCATCCCGCAGGCTAGTCGAGTAAAAACACGTGCGAGAGGATGCATCCCGCAGGCTAGTCGAGTAAAAACACGTGCGAGGTTTTGTGGGATGCGCATGCGCAGGTTTTGTGGGATGCGCATGCGCAGGTTTTTTGGGATGCGCATGCGCAGGTTTTTTGGGTTGCGCATGCCTAGTCGAGCATAAACACGTGCGAGAGGATGCATCCCGCAGGCTAGTCGAGCAAAAACACGTGCGAGAGGATGCATCCCGCAGGCTAGTCGAGTAAAAACACGTGCGAGAGGATGCATCCCGCAGGCTAGTCGAGCAAAAACACGTGCGAGAGGATACATCCCGCAGGCTAGTCGAGTAAAAACACGTGCGAGAGGATGCGTCCCGCAGGCTAGTCGAGCAAAAACACGTGCGAGAGGATGCATCCCGCAGGCTAGTCGAGCAAAAACACGTGCGAGGTTTTGTGGGATGCGCATGCGCAGGTTTTGTGGGATGCGCATGCGCAGGTTTTTTGGGATGCGCATGGCTAGTCGAGCAAAAACACGTGCGAGAGGATGCATCCCGCAGGCTAGTCGAGTAAAAACACGTGCGAGAGGATGCATCCCGCAGGCTAGTCGAGTAAAAACACGTGCGAGGTTTTGTGGGATGCGCATGCGCAGGTTTTGTGGCATGCGCATGCGCAGGTTTTTTGGGATGCGCATGGCTAGTCGAGCAAAAACACGTGCGAGAGGATGCATCCCGCAGTCTAGTCGAGCACAAACACGTGCGAGGTTTTGTGGGATGCGCATGGCTAGTCGAGCAAAAACACGTGCGAGAGGATGCATCCCGCAGGCTAGTCGAGCAAAAACACGTGCGAGAGGATGCATCCCGCAGGCTAGTCGAGTAAAAACACGTGCGAAAGGATGCATCCCGCAGGCTAGTCGAGCACAAACACGTGCGAGGTTTTGTGGGATGCGCATGCGCAGGTTTTGTGGGATGCGCATGCGCAGATTTTTTGGGATGCGAATGCGCAGGTTTTTTGGGATGCGCAAGGCTAGTCGAGCAAAAACACGTGCGAGAGGATGCATCCCGCAGGCTAGTCGAGTAAAAACACGTGCGAGACGATGCATCCCGCAGGCTAGTCGAGTAAAAACACGTGCGAGAGGATGCATCCCGCAGGCTAGTCGAGTAAAAACACGTGCGAGAGGATGCATCCCGCAGGCTAGTCGAGTAAAAACACGTGCGAGGTTTTGTGGGATGCGCATGCGCAGGTTTTGTGGGATGCGCATGCGCAGGTTTTTTGGGATGCGCATGGCTAGTCGAGCAAAAACACGTGAAAGAGGATGCATCCCGCAGGCTAGTCGAGCAAAAACACGTGCGAGAGGATGCATCCCGCAGGCTAGTCGAGTAAAAACACGTGCGAAAGGATGCATCCCGCAGGCTAGTCGAGCACAAACACGTGCGAGGTTTTGTGGGATGCGCATGCGCAGGTATTGTGGGATGCGCATGCGCAGGTTTTTTGGGATGCGCATGGCTAGTCGAGCAAAAACACGTGCGAGACGATGCATCCCGCAGGCTAGTCGAGTAAAAACACGTGCGAGACGATGCATCCCGCAGGCTAGTCGAGTATAAACACGTGCGAGAGGATGCATCCCGCAGGCTAGTCGAGTAAAATCACGTGCGAGAGGATGCATCCCGCAGGCTAGTCGAGTAAAAACACGTGCGAGGTTTTGCGGGATGCGCATGCGCAGGTTTTTTGGGATGCGCATGGCTAGTCGAGCAAAAACACGTGCGAGAGGATGCATCCCGCAGGCTAGCCGAGCAAAAACACGTGCGAGAGAATGCATCCCGCAGGCTAGTCGAGTAAAAACACGTGCGAGGTTTTGTGGGATGCGCATGCGCAGGTTTTGTGAGATGCGCATGCGCAGGTTTTTTGGGATGCGCATGTGCAGGTTTTTTGGGATGCGCATGGCTAGTCGAGCAAAAACACGTGCGAGAGGATGCATCCCGCAGGCTAGTCGAGTAAAAACACGTGCGAGAGGATGCATCCCGCAGGCTAGTCGAGTAAAAACACGTGCGCAGGTTTTGTGGGATGCGCATGCGCAGGTTTTTTGGGATGCGCATTCGCAGGTTTTTTGGGATGCGCATGCCTAGTCGAGCAAAAACACGTGCGAGAGGATGCATCCCGCAGGCTAGTCGAGCAAAAACACGTGCGAGAGGATGCATCCCGCTGGCTAGTCGAGTAAAGCACGTGCGAGAGGATGCATCCCGCAGGCTAGTCGAGTAAAAACACGTGCGAGGTTTTGTGGGATGCGCATGCGCAGGTTTTGTGGGATGCGCATGCGCAGGTTTTTTGGGTTGCGCATGCCTAGTCGAGCAAAAACACGTGCGAGAGGATGCATCCCGCAGGCTAGTCGAGTAAAAACACGTGCGAGAGGATGCATCCCGCAGGCTAGTCGAGTAAAAACACGTGCGAGAGGATGCATCCCGCAGGCTAGTCGAGTAAAAACACGTGCAAGAGGATGCTTCCCGCAGGCTAGTCGAGTAAAAACACGTGCGAGAGGATGCATCCCGCAGGCTAGTCGAGTAAAAACACGTGCAAGACGATGCTTCCCGCAGGCTAGTCGAGTAAAAACACGTGCGAGAGGATGCATCCCGCAGGTTAGTCGAGTAAAAACACGTGCGAGAGGATGCATCCCGCAGGCTAGTCGAGTAAAAACACGTGCGAGAGGATGCTTCCCGCAGGCTAGTCGAGTAAAAACACGTGCGAGAGGATGCATCCCGCAGGCTAGTCGAGTAAAAACACGTGCGAGAGGATGCTTCCCCCAGGCTAGTCGAGTAAAAACACGTGCGAGAGGATGCATCCTGCAGGCTAGTCGAGTAAAAACACGTGCGAGAGGATGCATCCCGCAGGCTAGTCGAGTAAAAACACGTGCGAGGTTTTGTGGGATGCGCATGCGCAGGTTTTGTGGGATGCGCATGCGCAGGTTTTTTGGGATGCGCATGGCTAGTCGAGCAAAAGCACGTGCGAGAGGATGCATCCCGCAGGCTAGTCGAGTAAAAACACGTGCGAGAGGATGCATCCTGCAGGCTAGTCGAGTAAAAACACGTGCGAGAGGATGCATCCCGCAGGCTAGTCGAGTAAAAACACGTGCGAGAGGATGCTTCCCGCAGGCTAGTCGAGTAAAAACACGTGCGTGAGGATGCATCCCGCAGGCTAGTCGAGTAAAAACACGTGCGAGAGGATGCATCCCGCAGGCTAGTCGAGTAAAAACACGTGCAAGACGATGCTTCCCGCAGGCTAGTCGAGTAAAAACACGTGCGAGAGGATGCATCCCGCAGGCTAGTCGAGTAAAACCACGTGCGAGAGGATGCATCCTGCAGGCTAGTCGAGTAAAAACACGTGCGAGAGGATGCATCCCGCAGGCTAGTCGAGTAAAAACACGTGCGAGAGGATGCTTCCCGCAGGCTAGTCGAGTAAAAACACGTGCGAGAGGATGAATCCCGCAGGCTAGTCGAGTAAAAACACGTGCGAGAGGATGCATCCCGCAGGCTAGTCGAGCAAAAACACGTGCGAGAGGATGCATCCCGCAGGCTGGTCGAGCAAAAACACGTGCGAGAGGATGCATCCCGCAGGCTAGTCGAGTAAAAACACGTGCGAGAGGATGCATCCCGCAGGCTAGTCGAGTAAAAACACGTGCGAGGTTTTGTGGGATGCGCATGCGCAGATTTTGTGGGATGCGCATGCGCAGGTTTTTTGGGATGCGCATGCGCAGGTTTTTTGGGATGCGCATGCCTAGTCGAGCAAAAACACGTGCGAGAGGATGCATCCCGCAGGCTAGTCGAGTAAAAACACGTGCAAGAGGATGCTTCCCGCAGGCTAGTCGAGTAAAAACACGTGCGAGAGGATGCATCCCGCAGGCTAGTCGAGTAAAAACACGTGCGAGAGGATGCTTCCCGCAGGCTAGTCGAGTAAAAACACGTGCGAGAGGATGCATCCCGCATGCTATTCGAGTAAAAACACGTGCAAGAGGATGCTTCCCGCAGGCTAGTAGAGTAAAAACACGTGCGAGGGGATGCATCCCGCAGGCTAGTCGAGTAAAAACACGTGCTAGAGGATGCATCCCGCAGGCTAGTCGAGTAAAAACACGTGCAAGAGGATGCTTCCCGCAGGCTAGTCGAGTAAAAACACGTGCGAGAGGATGCATCCCGCAGGCTAGTCGAGTAAAAACACGTGCGAGAGGATGCTTCCCGCAGGCTAGTCGAGTAAAAACACGTGCGAGAGGATGCATCCCGCATGCTAGTCGAGTAAAAACACGTGCAAGAGGATGCGTCCCGCAGGCTAGTCGAGCAAAAACACGTGCGAGAGGATGCGTCCCGCAGGCTAGTCGAGCAAAAACACGTGCGAGAGGATGCATCCCGCAGGCTAGTCGAGCAAAAACACGTGCGAGAGGATGCATCCCGCAGGCTAGTCGAGTAAAAACACGTGCGAGAGGATGCATCCCGCAGGCTAGTCGAGTAAAAACACGTGCAAGAGGATGCTTCCCGCAGGCTAGTCGAGTAAAAACACGTGCGAGAGGATGCATCCCGCAGGCTAGTCGAGTAGAAACACGTGCGAGAGGATGCATCCCGCAGGCTAGTCGAGCAAAAACACGTGCGAGACGATGCATCCCGCAGGCTAGTCGAGTAAAAACACGTGCGAGAGGATGCATCCCGCAGGCTAGTCGAGTAAAAACACGTGCGAGGTTTTGTGGGATGCGCATGTGCAGGTTTTGTGGGATGCGCATGCGCAGGTTTTTTGGGATGCGCATGCCTAGTCGAGCAAAAACACGTGCGAGAGGATGCATCCCGCAGGCTAGTCGAGCAAAAACACGTGCGAGAGAATGCATCCCGCAGGCTAGTCCAGCAAAAACACGTGCGAGAGGATGTATCCCGCAGGCTAGTGGAGTAAAAACACGTGCGGGAGGATGCATCCCGCAGGCTAGTCGAGTAAAAGCACGTGCGAGAGGATGCATCCAGCAGGCTAGTCGAGCAAAAACACGTGCGAGAGGATGCATCCCGCAGGCTAGTCGAGTAAAAACACGTGCGAGAGGATGAATCCCGCAGGCTAGTCGAGTAAAAACACGTGCGAGAGGATGCATCCCGCAGGCTAGTCGAGCAAAAACACGTGCGAGAGGATGCATCCCGCAGGCTAGTCGAGTAAAAACACGTGCGAGAGGATGCATCCTGCAGGCTAGTCGAGTAAAAACACGTGCGAGAGGATGCATCCCGCAGGCTAGTCGAGTAAAAACACGTGCGAGGGGATGCATCCCGCAGGATTGTCGAGTAAAAACACGTGCAAGAGGATGCTTCCCGCAGGCTAGTCGAGTAAAAACACGTGCGAGAGGATGCATCCCGCAGGCTAGTCGAGTAAAATCACGTGCGAGAGGATGCTTCCCGCAGGCTAGTCGAGTAAAAACACGTGCGAGAGGATGAATCCCGCAGGCTAGTCGAGTAAAAACACGTGCGAGAGGATGCATCCCGCAGGCTAGTCGAGCAAAAACACGTGCGAGAGGATGCATCCCGCAGGCTGGTCGAGCAAAAACACGTGCGAGAGGATGCATCCCGCAGGCTAGTCGAGTAAAACCACGTGCGAGAGGATGCATCCTGCAGGCTAGTCGAGTAAAAACACGTGCGAGAGGATGCATCACGCAGGCTAGTCGAGTAAAAACACGTGCGAGAGGATGCTTCCCGCAGGCTAGTCGAGTAAAAACACGTGCGAGAGGATGAATCCCGCAGGCTAGTCGAGTAAAAACACGTGCGAGAGGATGCATCCCGCAGGCTAGTCGAGCAAAAACACGTGCGAGAGGATGCATCCCGCAGGCTGGTCGAGCAAAAACACGTGCGAGAGGATGCATCCCGCAGGCTAGTCGAGTAAAAACACGTGCGAGAGGATGCATCCCGCAGGCTAGTCGAGTAAAAACACGTGCGAGGTTTTGTGGGATGCGCATGCGCAGATTTTGTGGGATGCGCATGCGCAGGTTTTTTGGGATGCGCATGCGCAGGTTTTTTGGGATGCGCATGCCTAGTCGAGCAAAAACACGTGCGAGAGGATGCATCCCGCAGGCTAGTCGAGTAAAAACACGTGCAAGAGGATGCTTCCCGCAGGCTAGTCGAGTAAAAACACGTGCGAGAGGATGCATCCCGCAGGCTAGTCGAGTAAAAACACGTGCGAGAGGATGCTTCCCGCAGGCTAGTCGAGTAAAAACACGTGCGAGAGGATGCATCCCGCATGCTATTCGAGTAAAAACACGTGCAAGAGGATGCTTCCCGCAGGCTAGTCGAGTAAAAACACGTGCGAGGGGATGCATCCCGCAGGCTAGTCGAGTAAAAACACGTGCTAGAGGATGCATCCCGCAGGCTAGTCGAGTAAAAACACGTGCAAGAGGATGCTTCCCGCAGGCTAGTCGAGTAAAAACACGTGCGAGAGGATGCATCCCGCAGGCTAGTCGAGTAAAAACACGTGCGAGAGGATGCTTCCCGCAGGCTAGTCGAGTAAAAACACGTGCGAGAGGATGCATCCCGCATGCTAGTCGAGTAAAAACACGTGCAAGAGGATGCGTCCCGCAGGCTAGTCGAGCAAAAACACGTGCGAGAGGATGCGTCCCGCAGGCTAGTCGAGCAAAAACACGTGCGAGAGGATGCATCCCGCAGGCTAGTCGAGCAAAAACACGTGCGAGAGGATGCATCCCGCAGGCTAGTCGAGTAAAAACACGTGCGAGGTTTTGTGGAATGCGCATGCGCAGGTTTTGTGGGATGCGCATGCGCAGGTTTTGTGGGATGCGCATGCGCAGGTTTTATGGGATGCGCATGGCTAGTCGAGCAAAAACACGTGCGAGAGGATGCATCCCGCAGGGTAGTCGAGTAGAAACACGTGCGAGAGGATGCTTCCCGCAGGCTAGTCGAGTAAAAACACGTGCGATAGGATGCATCCCGCAGGCTAGTCGAGCAAAAACACGTGCGAGAGGATGCATCCCGCAGGCTAGTCGAGCAAAAACACGTGCGAGAGGATGCATCCCGCAGGCTAGTCGAGCAAAAACACGTGCGAGAGGATGCATCCCGCAGGCTAGTCGAGTAAAAACACGTGCGAGAGGATGCATCCTGCAGGCTAGTCGAGTAAAAACACGAGCGAGAGGATGCATCCCGCAGGCTAGTCGAGTAAAAACACGTGCGAGAGGATGCATCCCGCAGGCTAGTCGAGTAAAAACACGTGCAAGAGGATGCTTCCCGCAGGCTAGTCGGGTAAAAACACGTGCGAGAGGATGCATCCCGCAGGCTAGTCGAGTAAAAACACGTGCGAGAGGATGCATCCCGCAGGCTAGTCGAGTAAAAACACGTGCAAGAGGATGCTTCCCGCAGGCTAGTCGAGTAAAAACACGTGCGAGGGGATGCATCCCGCAGGCTAGTCGAGTAAAAACACGTGCTAGAGGATGCATCCCGCAGGCTAGTCGAGTAAAAACACGTGCAAGAGGATGCTTCCCGCAGGCTAGTCGAGTAAAAACACGTGCGAGAGGATGCATCCCGCAGGCTAGTCGACTAAAAACACGTGCGAGAGGATGCTTCCCGCAGGCTAGTCGAGTAAAAACACGTGCGAGAGGATGCATCCCGCATGCTAGTCGAGTAAAAACACGTGCAAGAGGATGCTTCCCGCAGGCTAGTCGAGTAAAAACACGTGCGAGGGGATCCATCCCGCAGGCTAGTCGAGTAAAAACACGTGCGAGAGGATGCGTCCCGCAGGCTAGTCGAGCAAAAACACGTGCGAGAGGATGCATCCCGCAGGCTAGTCGAGCAAAAACACGTGCGAGAGGATGCATCCCGCAGGCTAGTCGAGCAAAAACACGTGCGAGAGGATGCATCCCGCAGGCTAGTCGAGTAAAAACACGTGCGAGAGGATGCATCCTGCAGGCTAGTCGAGTAAAAACACGTGCGAGAGGATGCATCCCGCAGGCTAGTCGAGTAAAAACACGTGCGAGAGGATGCATCCCGCAGGCTAGTCGAGTAAAAACACGTGCGAGGTTTTGTGGGATGCGCATGCGCAGGTTTTGTGGGATGCGCATGCGCAGGTTTTATGGGATGCGCATGGCTAGTCGAGCAAAAACACGTGCGAGAGGATGCATCCCGCAGGGTAGTCGAGTAGAAACACGTGCGAGAGGATGCTTCCCGCAGGCTAGTCGAGTAAAAACACGTGCGATAGGATGCATCCCGCAGGCTAGTCGAGCAAAAACACGTGCGAGAGGATGCATCCCGCAGGCTAGTCGAGCAAAAACACGTGCGAGAGGATGCATCCCGCAGGCTAGTCGAGCAAAAACACGTGCGAGAGGATGCATCCCGCAGGCTAGTCGAGTAAAAACACGTGCGAGAGGATGCATCCTGCAGGCTAGTCGAGTAAAAACACGAGCGAGAGGATGCATCCCGCAGGCTAGTCGAGTAAAAACACGTGCGAGAGGATGCATCCCGCAGGCTAGTCGAGTAAAAACACGTGCAAGAGGATGCTTCCCGCAGGCTAGTCGGGTAAAAACACGTGCGAGAGGATGCATCCCGCAGGCTAGTCGAGTAAAAACACGTGCGAGAGGATGCATCCCGCAGGCTAGTCGAGTAAAAAACACGTGCAAGAGGATGCTTCCCGCAGGCTAGTCGAGTAAAAAACAC
>NW_027469967.1:0-50475 GCF_051020765.1 Lasioglossum baleicum | reverse complement strand
TTATTAGTGGGGTGAAAATTAAGCTAGTCCCTCGCTACAGCAGGTTACATTCTCGCAAGGCAAAGCTTTCGGCAAAAAGTTTGACTCCATTCCATGTTATAACGTTCACCATCAGCCTGAATACCTACTTTAATATCCATACCGTGAAATAAAGTGTCAATTGACATTACAGTAAAGAGGATTTACACCTGATATACCAGGTGCGACTCTCGGAATCACAGGATCGTTGAAGCAGTTTTCTTAGACGTGCGATTCTCAAAGGAGATCGTAAAGTGCTGGATCGGTTTGCCTCACGAGATTCTCATTCGTATACAAAAATATGGTGTCCTGCTATAATATCTACTAATTCTTTCCGTGTGCACTAAGCATGACAATCGCTAGGACGGATTGAGTTCTCGGAATTTAAGGTATTGGTTGAAGAGAATGACTATTTACCAATTGGTATTTTTCTTCGATGGTTTGCCAGTTAACATTAATATTCAGGGCCATAATTACGGCGTCTACAGCCGATATTGTTCAGCCGATTCACCCCCAGAGAACCTGTTTGACCCTAGGTAACGCATAATGGGTGATGATGTTGACGTAGCCGTTCGTCCTTCGCAGAACGTTGCAAGGTTCTCGAGCGGTTTGACGCTCAATCTTCTAATTCATACATGAAATTAAAGTGTCCGTCACAGATATGTATACTAATTTCTATCTCTGAACCCGAAGTTATACTCTCGAAAGCGCTGGTTCGCTTCTCCGTATGCAAGGCCATCGGTAACGTGTTTGACATTAAACCAATTGGCAGCGCGCTAAAATACTTTGACGCGCTACATTAATATTCAAACCGTGAATTAAGATGTCAATTGCCAATATTCTCCAGCGGACATACTCTCCTTTTTCCGAGGCTGCCTCTTGGATTCACGGGTTAAGTGAAGTCACTGACTTAGCCGTTCGCCGCGTAAAGAATGAGGGATCGTCCTGGAAAGGTGTGACTCTCGATTATTCTGTTCATACGTCATTATGTTTACTAGTTTGTTTCCGTAAACACTAAGCATGACACTCGAAACAGCGGGTTAGGTTCTTGGAAGGTAAGGCCTTCGGTGAATGGTTTGACTTTATGCCAATTTATAACGCTCTCAACCGATTGGACCGTCTACCTTAATATTCAAGTCGTGAAATAAGGTGGCTATTGTAAAAATTTCGCAGCGCACTTACTAGCGTCGTATCTGGGTTGACTCTCCGATCACGGGATACTTGATGCAATTAACTTATGTGTTCGTCTTTCATAGCTGGTGGTAACGTTCTCGAACCGTTTGGCCCTCGCTCTTGTAATTCATACGTGAAGATATGGTGCCTGTCACTGCAACGAATACTAGCTTCCTTCTCTGAAGGCGAAGTTATACCCCCGATAGAGCGGGTTTGTTTTTCGAAAGGTAAGGCCTTTGTTGAAACGTTTGACTTTATACCATTTGGTAACGGTGCCAAACGGTTTGACGATCTACTTTAATATTCAAACGGTCATTTAAGGTGTGCATTGCCAACAGTGTTCTGCTAATTTACTCCCGGAATACCTGGATTGGCTCTCGGAATCTCAGGATAACTGTAGCTATGAGATAGCCGTCCGTTATTCTCAGAAGGTGGTAACGATCTCGATCGGTTTGTCCTCGACCTGTTGATTCTCGTATGGAATTATGGTGTCCGTCACTGAAATGAAAACCAATTTCTGTCTCTGAACACGATGATGTACTCGCGAAACGGCAAGTTTGCTTCTCCGAAGGCAAGGCCATCGGTAAAGTTTTTGAATTTATACCAACTGACAAAGCCCTCAAATGGTTGGACGCTTTACTTTCTTACTCAAACCGTGAATTAAGGTGTCTATTGGCAATACTGTTCAACGGATTTACTCCAGAAATTCCTGGTATGACATTCGGTGTAACAGGATAGAAGAAGCTATTGACAGCCTTTGGTCTCTCGGCGAAGGTGGCAACGTTCTCGATCGGTCTAACACTCGATCTCTCAATTCATACATGAAATAAAGATACCCGTCACTTAAATGCATACTAATTTCACCCCCTGAACACCACATTATACTCCCGATACAGAGCGATATGCTGTCGGAGTGCATGGTATCCGTAAAAGGTAAGACTTTATATCAATTAGCAATGCCCTCCGACGTATTGAATCTGTACTTCAATATACATACCGTGAGTGACGATGTCTATTGCAAAATGTTTCAGCGGATTTTACTCACGGAATACCTGGTTTGTTCTTCTAAAGACAGAACGCGTGTAGGTATTGACATAATCGTTCGCCTCTCACAGAAGATGGTAACGTTCCCGAGCAGTTTGACATTCGACCTCATAATTCATACATAAAGCTAAGGTGCTCGTCATTCAAACGAACACTAATTTCTCTCTCTGAACATGAACTTATTCGCTCCATGAAGACGGAGAAGTTGGCGAAAAGGTAAGGTCTTCGGTAAAACATTTGACTTTATTTCAATTGGTAACGTTCTCAAATCGTTTGTCGCACTACTTCAATATTCAAACCGTGAATTAAGGTGTTCATTACCAATATTGTCCAGCGTATTCAAATCCTAGAATACCTGTTTAGCTCTAGGAATAACAGGATGGGTGAAGCTTTTGATTTTGCCGTTCGATTCACAGAGAAGGTGGTAGCGTTCCAGAACGGTTGGACTGCCCATTTTTCTATACATATATATACCTGGTTTGGCTCTCGGTATCGCAGCATAGGTGTAGCTATTGATTTTGCAGTTCGACTCTCAAATAGGTGCTATCGTACTCGCATCGGATTGACCATCGATCTTCCGATTGACACATGAATATCTGTCTGCCATATTTTTGCGTTTTACGTAAGCACTAAGAAGGCACTCGCTGCAGCGGGCCAGTTACCAGGAAGGTAACGTATTAGTTAAAAGAATTACGTTATACCAATTTGTAATGTTCTCCGACGGTTCGACTCTCAACATTAATATTTATGCCATGAACTAACGTGTATGCGTCAATACTGCAATGTGGATTTACTCACAGATGACCTGGTCTGACCCTCGCAATCATTGGACAGACGAAGCCACTGACTCCACTGTGTGACTCTGCACATTGGTTGCAACGTTCTGGAATTGGTTGCCTCTCGATCGGCTTATTCATCGACGATATTGAGGTACTTGTCACTAAAATGTATACTTCTTTGCTTCTCTCATCTCAAAATTATACTCTCAGTACAGTGGGTAATATGCAGGGAGTGTAGGTCCTTCAGTAAGAAGTTTGACACCATACCAGTAGGTAACGTTCTACAATGGTTGCTCTGTACTTTAATATAAATTGCCTGTAGCATGATGAGTGATGCTAATATTGTACGACGGATATACTCCCGGTATACCTGGTGTTTGACTCTCGGTATAACAGGATAGGGGATGCTGTTAAATAAACCAGTCGAGTCTCAATCATGGTGGTACGATTTCGTACGGCTTGATTCTCGATCTTTATATTTATTCTTGAAAATGTGGTCCCCGTCTGCTAGTGTGTCTACTAGTTAGTTGCCGTGAATGGTAAGCAAGACACACCGTACAGTGGGTTTTTATCGCGGAAGGTAAGTATTGGCTAAGGAGAATGATTTCGTACAATTGGTAAATACTAACCATCGGTTTGACTCTCTAGCTTAATATTCAGTACTTTAGATATAGGTGTCTATTGAGAATACTGTGGAGCGGATATAATGGAATATCTGGTTAGACTCTGGGAACCACAGGACAGGTGAAACTATTGACGTAGCTGTGTGATTGTGAAAGAGGTGATATAGATCTCGAGCGGTATTACACTCGATCTTCAAATTTATATACGAAAATAAGTTTTGCTTCTGCTATAATGTCTACTAATTTCTTTCCCTAAGCACTAAGCATGACACTTCCTACAGTGGGTTAGGTTCTGGGAAGATAATATATTCAGTGAGAAGAATGACTGTAGTACAGTTGGAAATGTTTTCCAGCGGTTGACCTTCGACTATAATATTCATACCGTGAATTAAGGTGACTATTGGCAATACTGTACAGCGGATTGACTCCCGGAATACCTGGTTTGACGCTCCGAATCACTGGATAGGTGAAGCTATTGACTCATCCGCCCGACTAACAAAGAAGGTGGGAATGTTCCCGAACGGTTTGACATCGATCTTCTAATTCATACATGAAGTTATGGTGCCTCATCACCATAATGTATACTAATTTGACAATCACAATACCATGTTATTCTGTTGGAACAGCTCGTTTGGCTTTCGGATGGTAAGATCTTGAGTAAAGCGTTTGACTTTATAACAATTTGCAGCGTTCTCATACGGATGGACGCACTACTTTGATATTCAAAGCCTGACTAAAGGTGGTCAATTGTCAACACTGGACAGCGTGATTACTGCCGGAAACAACTGGCTTGCCTCTCGGTATCACAGGATAGATGAAACTATTGACTTAGACGGTCACCTCTCAAAGAAGGTTGTATCGTTCTCGCTCGATTTGATCTCGATCTCTAATGCATAGATGAAATTAAGGTAATTGACACCAAAATGTGTACGAATTTGCGTCTCCGAACACGAAGTATTACTCTGATATAGCGGGTTCGCTTCTCAGATGGTAAGGCTATCGGTTAATAGTTTGACCCTATTCCAGGTACGTGACGATTGTACAACAGTTTGTCTCCGTACATTAATATTTATACCATCAAATAGGCTGTCTAGTTCTATTACTATAAGGCGTTTTTACTCCCGGACAACCTCGTTTGCCTCTCGGAATCGCAGGATAGATGAGGGTGACGAGCTATCTGATAGACTAACAGAGACGGTGTTAACATTCTCGGATTCTTTATCCCTCGATCTTCCAATTCATACATGAAATAAGGGTGCCCGTCACTAAATTGTAAATTAATACGTCTCTCTGAACGCGAAGTTATACTTTCGTTACGGCAGATTAGGTTCTCGAAGGACAACGCCATCGGAAGAAGAATGACTGTATACATATTGTTAAAAGTCTACAACGGTTTGACATTGTACGCGAATAGTTAGTGCATAGTTCTCGGTTTTGAATAAGAAAGTATACCGTCAATCGTTTTGTGAACGTTACCATTGGCATAACATCATACTCTAACCGGATACCTTACGATCTGAGAACATAACCCGTTGTATCGTGGGTATAACTTCGTTTTCAGCGAAATAAAATAGTGTACGTTTTAGTGACGCGCACCTTAATTTCGTGTATGAATTAGAAGATCAAGGGTCAAAGGGTTCAGGAACGCTACCACCATCTGTGAGAGACGAACGGCTACGTCAATAGCTCCACCTATACTGTGATTCCTAGAGCCAAACGAGGGATCCCTGGAGAAAATGCGCTGAGCAGTATTGGCAATAGGTACCTCAATTACGGCTCGAATATTAATGTACAGACTCAACCAGTTGAAGAACGATACCAATTCTTCTAAAGTCAAACATTTTTCCGAAGACCTTTCCCTCCGAAAATTGTCCCGCTGTATCTAGAGTATAACATTGTGTTCAGGCAAAGAAACTGGTATTCATTTCAGTGACGGACACCTTATTTTAATGCGTGAATTATAAGATCGGGGTCAAACTTTTCCAGATCGTTCCACTTCCTTTGAGTTTCGAACGGCTGAGTCAATAACATCACCTATATTTGCGACACCGAGAGTCAAGCCTGGTATTCCACAAGTAAATGTGCTAAGCAGAATTGGCAATAGACCCCTTAATTCAGGGTTTGAAACGTACAGTAGTGAGCCAAACCGTTTGTGAGTATTACCAATTAGTATAAAGTCAAACGTTTGACCGAAGCCTTACATTCCGCGGAAGTCACAGGCTTCATCTGGAGTACAAGTTCCTGTTCACAGAAAAAAATTAGTATTCATTTCAGTGACGGGCACCTTTATTTCATGTATGTATTAGCAGATCGAGTGGCAAACCTTTCGGGAACATTGCCATCCTCTTTGTGAGACGCATACAAGTTCAACATCTTCGCCTATACTTTCATTCGGAGAGTCAAATCAGGTAATCCGGGAGTTAATCCGCTAAACGCTATTGGCAATAGACTCCTTAATTTTCGGTTTGAATATTAACGTAGTCGTCAAGCCGTTGCAGAGCGTTTCCTATTCGTAGAAAGTCAATGTTTTTACCGAAGGCCTTAGCCTGAGAGTCTACAACCTGCCTGCATCTTGTGTATAACCTCGGGTTCTCGGAAACAAATTAGTAATCGTTGTAGCAGATGAACACCTTAATTTCGTGTATGAGCTAGAAGATCGAGTGTCAAAACATTCGAGATCGTTACCACCTTTTCAGAAATTCGAACCGCTGAGTCAATAGTCAATAGTCAATTCACCTACAGGTTGTGATTCCGAGAGTCAAGCCTTGTATTCCATGAGGAAATCCGCTTCACCGGATTGACAATAGACACCTTAATTCGCGGTATGAATATTAGAGTAGAGCATCCAACCGATTGTGATCGTAACCAATTGGCATAACGACGAACACTTTAACTGATACCTTACCTTCCGAGAACATAACCCGCTGCATCGAGGATATAACTTCGTGTTCATGGAAACTCATAAGTTGACATTTCAAAGGCGCGCACATTAATGTCAAGTACGTAATACATGATCGGGTGTCAACCCGTTCGAGATCGCTACCACCTTATTTGAGAATCGAACCGCTTTTTTGTAACTTAACACATCCTATGATTCCTAGAGTCGAACCAGGAACTGTGGGCGTAAATCCGTTGATCAGTAGTGGCATTAGACACCTTGATTCATGGATTTAATTTTAAAGTAGGGCATCAATCCATTTGAGAACGATACATATTGCTCTAGAGTCAAAATGTTACCGAAGGTCTTACCTTCCGAGAAGCTAACCCGCTGCGTCAGGAGTATCTACTTCGTGTTCAGAGAAACAAATTATAACACATATAGGGGCGGGCACCTTAATTTCATGTTCGAATAAGAAGATCGACTGTTTCACGGTTGTAAAACGTTACCACCTTCATTGAGAGCCGCATATCTGAGGCAATTTCTCACCTATTTATATGCAATGGGATACGCTCTATTGCCTGTACTGTTCACTGGATTTACTCCCGGAGTACCTGGACTGGCTCTGGGAATCACAGGATAGCTGAAGCTATTGACTTAGCTGTGCGATTCCTTAGAAGGTGGTATAGTTCCGGTATCAGTTAAACTCTCCACCTCCTAATTCACTCATGAAATTATTGTGCCCGACACTAAAATGTGACAAATATGTTTCTCAAACCCTAAAGTCATATTTTCGGTACGGCGGATTAAGTTCTGGGAATGTGAGGCATTCAGAAAGAGGAATGACTATGTTCAAATTGTTAACGTTCTACTACGTTTTCACATTGCACATTAATTTTCATATCGTGCATTCACCTGACTAGTGCCAATACCGATCAGCGGATTTACCATCGGAATACCTGGTTTGACTTACCGTATCACAGGGTAGGAAAAGCTACTAACTAGGCGTTCGTCTCTCGCAGAAAAGCGATAATGATCTGGATGGGTTTGATCCTCGATCTTCATAGTCAATATGACATTATGGTACCAGCACTAAAATGTTTACTTATTTGATCCACTGAACACGAAGTTATACTCTGGATACATCGGGTTAGTTGTTCGGAGTGTATAGTCTTCGGTAAAACGTTTTGACTTTATAGGAATTGGTAACGTTCTCAAACGGTTTTAACGCTCAATTTTAACACTAAACCCTTCCAGGACCGGTCCAGTGACCGTTTTAAATTTTCAATTGGAATTCCCTACATTCAACGTAAGTGAATCGCTATTAAACTTTACTACTTCTCCGCATATATATGTGTGATACATTTTTCAATATAAACTTGTTTCTTTATAGTTTATTTCCGGCGAAATATTTGTAGTGTGTCTTACCTACCATGTCCGGTCATTTGACCGGTAGTACGATTTATACACTTTTGTAATAGTTTCTCTCTAAGATTCAATGCCAAAACTATAAAGTCGTTACAAACGAAAGGTAATGTAGTTGAGGCACGATTTTATCCGAGAAGTGCCTCACCGAAAATGGTTTACGGCACTTCCAAGTGTTTACCGTTCGACTATCGGGTTAGCGTTATTTATCTGCCTGATTGATATCCGATACGGTCCAGATCCTCGAATGTTCGTACGCCATCTTATCTACTATGACGTAAAGTAAATAAACTTTTAACTGAAGGAAATGTATAGACGTCTTCTCGCGAATTCAAATCAGTATTGTCTTGCGACAAGAACGGAGTGCTTCGAAACGTGACAGTCACAAAGAGCATACTTGGCAGTCTTTTAGTATTATTTTGTAATATTTTTATATCGTGTTACGTGTTATAAGTGCAACTTTCAAAATAGTAAACATGGCTAATAATACGTCGCAGTAAGTTTCACATTTTATCTTTTATTCACTTCTTTATCTTTCTTGATTTACATTTCATATTTCAGTTTTTATTTTCTCCGTTGTCTATTTACCTCAAATGTCAACACGATTGAGGTGTGCGAATGTATTATTAGAGAGAATAAATGACATCGATGCAGAATGTTCTGAAGATGATCAGGGAGTTTCTGGATATGGAAAAGGACAATACGGAAAATTATGATCCATTTGAAATGGATCCATTTGATCCATTTGATTTAGCCGGGATAAATGCATGGGTGTTATATGAAGAAGCTACGGAAGGAGAAATTACAAGACAGGAATTTCCATTCTAATAGGCAGAAAAATTTGCCATCGAATACCAATATGAGCTTGGCAAGGAAAATCAACCAATATCCATCGCAAGTAAGAAATACAGGTTCCCGTGAACGGATAGAATGTCAGATAAGGTATTGTGATGATAATAAGATGAACAAAACCTGTCCACAATGTAAAAAGTACGTATGCGGAAAATGTACAGTTGAGAAACCCATTTGTAAAAAATGCGACGAAGAAGAGTCAAATATAGATCATGTACACTTGAGTAAAAAGAAAAGGTACTTTTATACTGGTAAACTGGCTAATGGTCTGCATTCAATATTGAGAAATATAAGTTGTGAAAGACCGGTCATTTGACCGACCGCGGTAGGAATTGGTTATACGTGAAGTGTCGGTAGGAATAGTGTTAATATTCAAACCGTGAATTACGGTGTCCTATTACCAATACTCTTCTGCGGATTAAATCCTGGAATACCTGGCTTTTGCTCTAGGCATCACAGGATGGGTGGAGCTATTGATTTAGCCGTTTGAACATCAAAGTCGGCGGTATTGTTCTCGAACTGTTTGACCCTCGATCTTCTGTTTTGTACACGAAATTAAGGTGACCGTCACTAAAACATGATAATTCCTTCTCTTAACGCACTGCATTACTCTCGATACAGCGGGCTAGGCATTCGGATGGCAAGGTCTTCCGTGATGTGTTGACTCTTTACCAATTGGTAACGTTCTCCATCGGTTTCGCGCTCGACCTACATATTGATATATGATACTAAGGTGCCAGACACAAAAATGTATTGTTATTTGTATCCCTGAACAGGAAGTTATACTCTCGACACGACGCGTTGCATTCTCAGAGAGTACGGTGTTCGGCGAATAAGTTTGACCCCATACCAGTAGTTTGCGCTTTCCAATGGTTCATCACAGTACTTTAATATTGATTCGGTGAATTAAGAGTCTATTGCCAATACTGTACTGGGGATTTAGATCCGGAGTACTTCGTTTCACTCTTAGAATCACAGGATAGGTGAAGCTTTTGACATAGCCGCACGGCTCCCAAAGAAGATGGGAACAATCACGAACGGTTGGATCCTTGATTATTTCATTCATACATGAAAATAAGGTATCCGTCTGCTATAATGTCTACTAATCTGTCTCCGTGCGCACTATGGATGACACTGGCTACTGGTTCTTGGAAGTCAAGGTATCGGGTAAAAAGTTTGCTTTATACCATTCGGCCATGATGTCCAACGGTTTGATGCTCCACTTTAACACCCATGCCGTGAATTAATGCGTCCATTGCCAATAGTGTACAGCAGATTGACTCCCTGACGTACTTAGTGCGACTCTCGGAACTACTGCGATAGCTGAAGCTATTCACATAGCCTTTCGTCTCTAAAAGAAGGTGGTAACGTTATAGAACGGTTTGACACTTGATTTTCTAATTCATACATGAATGTAAGGTGCGCGTCAATAAAACGTATACCAATTTATTTTGCAGAAACACAAAGTTATACCCACGATACAGCAGGATATATTCTCGGATGGTAGGGTATACGGTAAAGAGTATGACGATGTGACAATTTTTAACGTTCACAAACAGTTTGACGCTCTACTTTCCTATTCAAACCGAGAAGTAGGCACTAACTATTCACGTACATTGTAAAACCGTTGTAGATCGATAACAATATATATACAGTCATTATTCTTCCAGAAGGCCTTGCCCTTCGAAAACCTATTCCGCGGTATCTAATTATACTTCGCGTTCAGAGGAACATATTAGTTTACAATTTAGTGACGGGCACCCTTATTTCGTGTATGAATTAGAAGATCGAGGGCTCAAGATTTCGAGAACGTTAACCAACGTCTTTGAGAGTCGATCAGTTATGTCAATACCCTCGCCTATCCTGTGATCCCTAGAGTCAAACCAGTTAATCCGCGTCTAAACCTGCTATACATTATTGGCATTAATCCTCAATTTTACGGTATGGATACTAAAGAACAAAGTCAAAGTGTTGTAGAACTTTACCTATTGCTCTAAGGTCCGACTTCCTATAGTAGGCCTTATTTTCGAGAAGCTAATTCCTGGTATCGTGATAATACCTTCGTGTTCAGAGAAACAGGTTAGTATACATTCATTGACGGATATCGAATGTCAAACAGTCGAGGTCATTACTACGCCCCTCATGAGCCGGACGTGCTATATGCAATAGCTTCTCCTATTCTGTGACTCCGAGAGACAAATCTGGTAATACGGGAGTAAATCCGCAGAACTGTATTGGCAATAGATACCATAATTCACGGTATGAATATTAAAGTGGAGCGTCAGACCGTATGAGATGTTAAAAATTCCTACAAGCAAACGTTTTACCAAAGACCTTACCTTCCGTAAAATTACCCGCTGTACCGTAAGAATAACGTAGTGTTCAGAGGGAAGAATTAGTATTCACTTTGGTGACGGGCCACCCTAATTTCATGTTTGAATTTGAAGATCGACAGTCAAACCATTCGGGAATGTTACCACCTTATTTGAGAACAGAACGGCAAAGTCAATACCTTCACCTATCCTGCGATTTCGGAGTCACACTAGGTATAACAGGAGTCAATCTGCTGTACACTGTTGGCAATGGACACCTTAATTCACGGTTTGGATATTAAAGTAGAGTGTGAAACCTGGTGAGTATGATTCCAGATGTAAGAACGTCAAACGTTATATCGAAAATCTCACCCTCCCAGGACCTAATCCGCTGTATTGACTGTACATCATCGTGATCAGAGATACAAATTAGTATACATTATTGTAACGGGCATATTAATTTCATTATCAAATTGAGATTTTGTGTCAAACCGTTCGAGACCGATACCAAGTTCTTTGAGACTCGAACGGCATAGTCAACAGCTTCACATTTTCTTGTGATTGCGAGAGCGAAACCTGGTGTTCCGGGAGTAAAGACGCATAACAGTATTGGTAATAGGCACAGTAATTAACGGTTCGAATATGATAATAGGGCGTCAAACCGTTGAGAACGTTACCAATTGCTATAAAGTCAAACACATTACCGAAGACCATACCCTCCGAAAGCTAACCCGCTGTATCGATAGCATATCTTCGTGTACATTGAGAAATTAGTATTCATTGCTTCATTGCAGTGACCTGCACGTTAACGACATGTATGAAATAGATGACAGATTGTCAAATCGTTCCAGAACAATACCACATTCTTTGAGAGACGCACAACTAAGTCAATAACACACCTATCCTGAGATTCCGAGAACGAAACCAGGTTCTCCGGGAGTAAATGCCCTGTACATTATTAGCGATGGACACCTTAATTCACTAGTTGAATATTAGAGTACATGGTCAAACTATTGTAGAACGTTACCTATTGCTATACAGTCAATCATCTTTCCGAAAGCCTTACATTCGGAGAAGATAACCGCTGTATCGAAAGAATAACTTTGTGTTCAGAGAAACAAACTAATGTACATTTCAATGTCGAGAATCTTAATTTCATGTTTGAATTAGAAGTTCGAGGGTCAAACCATTCGGGAAAGTTGCCACCATCTGTTTGAAACGAACGGCTAAGTCAATAGCTCCACCTGTCCTGTGATTCCGACAGTCATACTAGGCATTCTGGGAGTAAATGCGCTCCAGTCTATCAGCAATGGACATCATAATTAATTGTACATTAAAATAGAACGCCATACCGTTTGAGAGCGCTATCAATTGGTTGGTTACAATCGTTTTACCGAAGACCTTACACCCAGACATCAAATCCCGCTGTATCGCGAATATTGCTTCCTGTCCAAAGATACAAATTAGTAAATATTTTATCAGGTGAACTACTCATTTTCATGTATCAATAGAAGAATTGGCTGTAAAGCATTTCTAGAACAATCCCATATTCTCTGAGAGACGAACGTTGTATCAATATCTTTACTCCTCCTGTTATTCCAATAGTCAAACTAGATATTCCGGGAGTCAGTCCACTGTACGCAATTCGCGACGGACACTTTAAGTCACGGTTTGAATATCAAAGTAGATCGTGAAACCGTTTGAGACCGTCACCTATTGGTATGAAGTCAACCGCTTTACCGAAGACCCTACCCCACGAGAAACTAAACCGCAGTTTCGACAGTATAGCTTCGTGTTTAGAGAAATACATAGGTATACAATTTAGTGACGGCACCTTAAATACATGGATGGATTGAAATATCGAGTGTCAAACCGGTGTGGAACGTTAGCGATTGATTTATAGACCGACTTTTTACAGGAGGGCTTATTTTCCGAGAAGATATCCCGCTGTGTGGAGCGTATAACTTTTTGTTCAGAAAAGCAAATTGTTAAACATTTTAGTTACGGGCACCTTAATTTCATGTATGGATAGGATGATCGAGCGCCAAACTTTTCGAGATTGTACCCACCATCCTTCAGAGTCGACCGGCTTGGTCAATAGCTTTACCTATCCTGTGTTGCCGAGAGTCGTACCAGGTATTCCTGGAGTAAATCCGCTGAACCGTATTGGCAATAGATACCTTAATTCACGGTTGGAATATTAATGGAGAGAGTCAAACTGTTTGAGAACGTCACCAATTCCTACAAAACCAAACGCTTTACCGGAGACCTTACCCACCGAAAGACTAACCCGCTGTATCGAGAGTATAACTTGGTGCTCAGAGAAGGAAAATGACATAATTTTAGTGACGGGCACCATAATATCATCTATGAATCAGGAGATCGAGGACCAAATCGTGCGAGAACGTTAGCACATTCTTTGAGACTCGAACGGCTGAGTCAATAGCTTCACCTATCCTGAAATTCCGATAACCAAATCGTGTATTCCGGGGGTCAATCCGCTGAGCAGTGTTGGCAATGGACACATTAATTCGTGGTATGGATATTAAAGTTGAGAGACAATCTGTTTCAGAACGTTACCAATTTGTATAACGTCATTCACTTTATCGCATACCTCCGAGAACCGAACCCGCTGTATCGAGAGTTTGACTTCGTACTCCGAGAAAAACGTTAGTACGCATTTTAGTGATGGGCATCGTAATTTCATGTATGATTCAGATGGTGCAGGATGAAATCGTTCCAGAGCGATACCACCTCTTCTGAGAGACGCACAACTAAGTCACAAGCTCCATCTCTCGTGTGATTCCGAAAGACAAACCAGGTATTCCAGGAGTAAATCCGCTGAACAGTATTGACAATACGCTCCTTAATTCACGGTTTTAATATTAAAGTAGAGCTTCAAACCATTTGAGAGCGTTACCAATTGGTATAAAGTCAAACGTTATACTGAAAACCTTACCCACCGAAAGCCTAACGCGACGTAGCGAGAGTATAACATGGTGTTCAGGGGAAGAAGATAGTAGAGACTTGAGGGACAGACACCTTATCTTCAAGTGTGAATTAGACGGTCAAGAAACAAACCATTTGAGAACGTTACCAGCCCCTTCGATAGTCGAACGGCAGATTCAACAGCTTCACTAATATTTGTGATTCCGGGAATCAAGCCTGGTATTCCAGGAGTAAATCCGCTGAACAGGATTCTCAATAGAAACATTAATTCCCGGTATGAATATTAATGTTGAGAGCCAAGCCGATTGAGAACGTTACCAATTTGTATATCGTCATTCAGTTAATTGCATACCTTACCTTCCGGGAACATAACCCGCGGTATCGTGGGTATAACTTCGTGTTCAGAGAAACAAATTAGTAGACAGTTTAATGACGGGCGCCTTAATTTCGTATATTAATTAGAAAGTCGAGTGTCAAACCGTCCGCGAATGTTGCCACCTCTTTGAGACTCAAGCAGCTAAGTCAATAGCATCACTTATGCTGTGGTTGGGAGAGTCAAACAAGGTATTCCGGGAGAAATTCCGCAGAGGTGTTTTGGCAATGGACACCTCAATTCTCGGTTTGAATATTACAGTAGAGCGTCAAACCGTTTGAGAGCGTTTCCAATTTATATAAGGTCAAACGTTTTACCGAAGACATTTCCATCCGCGAACCTCGTCGGCATCCTCACAAGTGTAACTTCCTGTTCAGAGGAAGAAATTAGTATTCAATTCAGTGACGGACACTTTAGTTATCATAAATGAATTGTAAGATGGTGGGTCAATCAGCTCGAGCACATTGCCGCCTTCCTTGAGGTTCGAAAGGATACGTCAATAGATTCACCTACCCTGTGATGCCGCGACTCAAACCTGGTATTCCTGGAGTAGATCCGCTGTACGAAATTGGCTCCCCACACCTTTCATCACGGTTTGAATATTAAAATAGAGCCTCAAGCCATTTGGAATAGTTAGTAATTCGTATAAATTAATTCCTTTCGCCGAATTCCTTACCTTCGAGAAGATAACCCGCTGTATTGAGAGTATAACTTCGTGATAATAGAAACAAATTAGTACACATATAAGATAAGGGCTCCTTAATTTCACGTATGCATTACAACATCGAGTATCAGATCATTCGAAAACGTTACCACCTTCATTTTGAGACGAACGGCTAAGGCAATAGGCGCACATATCCTGCGATTCCGAGAATGAAACCAGGTATTCCGGGGGGAAATCGGCTGTACAGTATTGCGACTAGTCACATTACTTCACGTTATGAATATTAAATCACAGAGCTAAGCCGTTGTAGATGGATTCCTATTGGTATAGAGTCAAACTTCATACCGACGGCCTCATCTACCGAGTACCTAACCCGCTAGATCTAGAGTATAACTTCGAGTTCAAAGAAACAAAGTAGTATTTATTTTTGTATGCATAATAATGTAGAGAGACAAACCGTGGTCGAACGGTACGTACAGTAACAGAGTCAAACTCTTTAACGAATGTCTTAACTTCAGAAAGCCCAACGCATTATATCGAGAGCGTTACTTCGTGTTCAGAGGAAGAAATTTGTATGCATTTTAATAATGGGCACCTGAATTTGATGTATGAATTACATGGTCGAATGTCAAAGCCCTCGCTAACGTTACCACCTTCTGTTAGACACGAACGGCTATGTCAATAGCTTCACTTATCCTGTAGTTCCGAGACTCAAACCAAATATTCCGGGAGAGAGTCCGCTAATGAGTTTTTGCAATAGACACATTAGTTCTTGGTTTGAATATTACAGTAGATCGTCAAACAGCTTGAGAGCATTACGAATTGGTATAAAGACAAACGTCTTACGAAAGGCCATACCTTCCGTGGAACATACCATCTTCATCGAGAGCTTAAGTTCGTCTTCACAGAAAAGAATTAGTATTCATTTCAGTGACGAGCACCATATCTTCATGTATGAATTAGAAGATCGAGTGTCAAACAGCTCGAGAACGTTCCCACCCCCATTGAACTTAGACCTGATAACTCAACAGCCTTATGTATCCTGTGATTCCGAGATGTGAAATGAGGTACTCCCGGAGTAAATCCGCCGAACCCAACTGGCAATAAACACCATAATTCACGGTATGAATACTAAAGTAGAAAGCTCAGCCGTCGGCGAACATTACCAATTCGTATAAATTCGTGCTTTATGCAGAATACCTTACCTTCCGAGAACCTATCCCGCAGGGTCCTGTGTCTTAATTATTATTCAAAGAATCAAATTAGTCTATATACCAACAGACAGACACCACATTCTTATGAATAAATATGAAAATTAGGAGACAATCCGTTCGAGAACGTTACAACATTCTTTGAGAGTCGAACGGTTAAGTGAATGACATCACCTATGCTTTGACTCCGAGAGTCAAACCAGAAATTCCGGGAGTAAATACGATGAACGGTATTGACAATAGTATTGGCAATGTGAAGAGTCAAATCGCGGGAGAAGATTAACTACTGATATAGAGTCAAACTTTATTCCGGGGGCCCTACTTTCCGCGAAACACACCCGCTGTATCGAGAGTATAAGTTCCTGATAAGAGGAAGAAATTAGTCTTCATTACAGTGACGGCACCTTTTCTTCATGTATGAATTGAAGTATCGAGGGGCAAACCGTTCGATATCGTTATCACATTCTTTTGGTGTCGCACAGATAAGTCAATAGCATCACCTGCCCTGTGATTCCGAGAGTCAAACCACGTATTACTAGGGTAAGGCCGCTAAACTGTATTAGTAATAGACACCTCAATTCACAGTTTGAGTATGGAAGCAGACCGTAAAGCCGTTGTTCAATTACCTATTCAAAGAAATGGAATTATTAAAAAGGAATTACCTATTCCTGTGGGATTAAATTTCCTATGGAATGCCTTTCCCTCCGCAAAACTGACCCCCTATATCAAGAGTATTACACCGTATTCAGTGGCATGAACTAGTGTACATTTCTATCACTAGGACCGTCATTTCATGTATGAATTAAAAGATTCATTGTCAAATTGTTCGAAAACGTTACGATCATATTTATGAATCAAACGGTTATGTCAATAGCATCACATGTCCTGTTATTCCCAGAGTCAAACCAGGAGTTCAATGAATGTAACCGCTAAGCAGTGCTGGCAACAGATACCCTAATTCACGGTATGAGTATTAATATAGATCGTCATACCGATTGAGAGCGTTACCAATTGGTATAATGTCGAGCGTTTTACCGATGGTCTTACCATTCCGCGAAAATCACCGGCTTCTTCGAGAGTATAACTTCCACATCAGAGGAAGAAATTAGACTTCGTTTCTGAGACGGGCATTTTAGCTTCATGAATGCATTAAAGAGTAGTGTTATAGACCGTTCCAGAAGGATGCCACCTCATTTGAGACTTGCATAGCTTCGCCAATGGCTTCAGCAATCCTGTGATCCTTAGAAACAATCCAGGCATCCCGCGACTAAACCCGCAACACTGTAATGGAATTAGACAAGCCATTTCATGTCATAAATATCAAAGATCAGAGTTGAACCATTGCAGAACCTTACCGACTGATATACAGTGAAGCTTTTTAACAAAGGTCTTACCTTCCGAGGTGCTAACCCGTTGTATCGAGAGTCTGACTTCGTGTTCACAGAAAGACATTAGTATAACATTTTAGTGATGAGCATCATAAGTACATGTATGAATTAGAAGACAGAGAGTCAAATGGTTCCAGAGCGGTACCACGTTCCTTGAGAGACGCACAGCTAAGCCAATAGCTTCACCAATCCTGAGATTTCGAGAGTGAAACCAGATATTGCGGGAGTAAATAGACTGCATTAATATTGGCATCATACACCCTATTTCGCGGTACTAATATTACTGTGCAAAATCAAGCCGTTGTAGATCGATACCTACTGCAATGTAGTGAAATTTTTAGCCGGAGTCCGTACTTTCGGAGAACTTACCCCTTGTATTGAGAGTATAACACTGTCTCCAGAGAAACAAATCAGTAAACATTTTAGCGAGGGGCACGCTAATTTCATCTATGAATTAGAAGATCGAGTATAAAACCGATCGTGAGTGTCGACAGCTTTTTCGAGAGTCGAACGGCTGCGTCAATAGCGTCATATACCCTGCGGTTCCGAGAACGAAACCAGGTATTCCGAAATTCAGTCCGCTGTACACTATTCGCAATGGACGCCTTAATTCGCAGTTTTAATATTAAAGAAGAGCGTGAAACCGTTTGAGGCCGTTACCACGTGGTATAAAGACAAACGTTTTACCGAAGACCTTACCATCCATGTACCTAATTCGCTGTCCCGACAGTATAAACTCGTGATCATAGAAGTAAATTAGTATTCATTTTAGTGACGGGTACACTAATTTCATGTATGAATTAGAGGAACGAGTGCCAAACAGTTCGAGAATGTCACCACAGTCCTTGAGAGCCGAACGGCTAACTCAATGACTTCACATACCCTGTGATACCGAGAGTCAAACCAGGTATTCCGGGAGTAAATCCGCTGAACAGTATTGGCCGTATATACCCTATTTTAGGATATAAATGTTGAAGTACAGATCCAAACCTTTGTATAACGTTACGTATTGCTGTAGGTTCAAACTTTTCTCAGAAGGCTTTACCTTCGAGAAGCTATCCCGCCTTTTCGACAGTATAAAACCGGGATAGGTGGAACGAACTAGTATACATGTGGAGACGGGCACGTTAATTTCATGTATGGATTAGAATATCGAGAGGCAAACTGTACCAGAACTTAAGCAGCTCCTTTGAGTCGAACGGCTAAGTCAATGCTTTCGGCTATCCTGTGATCCCGAGATTTGAACCAGATATGCCAGGTGTAAATCCGCTGAACTGTACTGTAGGCATGGAGTCAAATGTTCTACCGACGGCGTTAGCCTCGACGAACATAAACTGTTGCATCGAGAGTACAACTGCGTGTTCGGAGAAACAAATCATTATACATTTTAATCACGTTCACCTGAATATCATGTATGATATATAATGTCGAGGATCAAACCGTACACGAACGCTACCACCTCCTTTGGGGATTCGAAAGGCTAAGTCGGTAATCCCACCTATGCTGAGATTCCGAGTGCAAAACCTGGTATTCTAGGAGCAAATCCGAAGAACAGAATTCGCAATATATTCCTTAGTTCATTCGTTGCATATTGAAGTAGAGAGACAAACCTTCGGAGACCATTACTAATTGGTATGAAGTCAGTCGTATTGGCGAAGATATTACCCTCCGAAAACCAAGCCCCCTGCAGACAGTGCCTTGCTTAGTCCGCACAGAAACAAATTAGTAGATATATTAGCAGACGGGCACCTTATTTTCATGTATGCATAAGAAGATCGGTAGTTCATCCGCTGGAGAGCGTTACAACCTTTCGTGACAGTCGCCCAGCTATGTCAATAGCATCACCTATCCTGCCATACCGAGAGTCAAACCAGGTATTCCGGGAGTAAATCAGCTGAAGAGTATTGGCAGTTAGATACCTCAGTTCACGGTTTGGATATTGAAGTGCAGAGTCTAATCTTTGTAGGACGATTTCTACTGGTGTAATGTCAAACGTACTACCGAAGATCTTACCATCCGAGAAAATAACTAGCTGTATCAAGAGTATAACTCCGTGTTCAGATATACAAATTAGTGTACATTGTAGTGACTGACTCCTTAACTTCATGTATGAATTAGAAGATCGAGTGAGAAACCGTTCCAGAACGTTACCACCTGCTTTGAATATCGCACATCCAAGACAATAGCTTCACCTACCCTGTGATTTCGAGAGTCATACCAGGTATTTGAGGTGTAAATCCGCTGCACAGTATGGGCTCTGGACACCTTATTTCACAGTTGGAATATCAATGTAATGTGTGTGTGTGTCAAACTGTTTGAGAACGTTACCAATTTGTATAGCGTCATTCTCTTTACCGGAAACCACACCTTCCGGGAAAGTAACATGCTGAATGCAGGGTATTACTTCGTGTTCAGAGAAACTAATTTGCATACATTTTAGTCACTAACATGTCTGCTAATTTGTTTCCGTGGACAATAGGCACGACACTCCATACAGCAGGTTAGGCTAATCGGAAGGTAAGGCCTACAGCGTAGGTTTGAAGCTATACGAATAGGTAACGTTCTGCAACGGTCTCACACTGTAGATCAATATTCATACCATAAGTTAAGGTGTCCTTTGCCAATACTGATCAACGCATTTACTCCTGAAACACCTGGTTCGACTCCCGGAACCGTAGGATATGTGAAGCGATTGATATAGTCGTTTGACAATCAGAGAAGGATCTAACGAGCTCGAAACGCTTTGAACCTCGATCTTCTAATTCATGTACGAAATAATGGTGCTGGTCTCTATATTGTATACCAATTAGCTTCCCCAAACATGAAGTTACACTCTCGATACAACGGGTTAGCTTCTCGGAAGGTAAAGCCTTCGGTAGACCGTTTACGTTTATACCATTAGGTGACGTCCTACAAAGGATTGACTATATACTTTACTATTTATGCCGCGAAATAAGGTGTCCAATGCCAATACTGTACAGCGGATTTACTCCCGGTATGCCCTGCTTCACTTTCGGAATCACAGGATAGGTAAAGCTCTTTTGATATAGCTATACGACTCTCAAGAAAGGTGGTGGCGTTCTCGCACGATTCGACGCTCCATCCTCTTGATCATTCACGAAATTATCGTGCCCGTCACAAAAATGTGTGCTAATTTCTTTCTTTGAACAGCATGTTATACGCTAAATACAGCGCATTAGGTTTTTGGAGGGAAAGGCCTTCAGTAAAGCGTTTGCCATTACAACAATTTGTATCGTTTTCAAACTGATTGATTATCTACTTCAATATTTAAACCGTGAATCAGGATTTCTATTGCCAATAGTGCATAGGGCATTCAGTCCCTAAATTCCTGGCCTGACTCTACGAATCTTGGGATAGATGAGACTAATCACTTAGCAGTTCGACCCTCAAGGAAGGTGGTAACTTTCTCGACCGGTTTCATAATCGACCTTCTATTTCATATATGAAATTCGAGCGACCGTCATTAAAATGCATCCTCCTTTGCTTCTCTGGACACGAAGATAAGCTCTCGATACAGAGGGATAAGTTCTCTGGATGTGCGGCCTTCGGTAAATAGTTCGAAGCCCTACCAATATGTAACACTCTATAGCGGTTTGAATCTGTACTTTATTATTCAAACCGTGAATTAGTATGTTTATGGCCAATACTTTTGAGATAATTTACTCCTAGAGTACCTGGTTTGACTCTCCGAATCACTGGAAAGGTGAAGCTATTGACTTAGCCGTTCGATTCTCAAAGGAGGCGGAAACGTCCTCGAAAGACTTGACTCTCGACCTTCTAGTTCATACATGATGGTAAGGTGCCCGACACTAAAATATATAGTATTTTGTTTCCCTGAAGACGATGTTATGCTGTCGATACGGCGGGCCAGCTCTCGGAACGTAAGGCCTTCTGTAAAAAGCTTGACTTTATACCAACTGCAAACGTTCTCAACGATTTGTTGTACTACATTAATATTCAACCCGAGTTGTATGGAGTCCATTGAAAATAGTGTACAGCGTATTGCGTCATGAAATACCTGGTCTGTCCCTCGAAATCTCAGGAGTATTAAAGCTATTGGCTTAGCTGCTCGACACCAGAATTTGGGGGTATCGTTCTCGGATGCTTTGGCGCCGCATCTTCCTGTTGATACATTAAATCAAAAAGTCCGCCCGCCAACATATCTACTAATTATTTGTTTCCGTGAACACTAAGCAAGATACCTGCTACAGTAGGTTAGGTTCCCAGAGGGTACGGTATTGAGTAAAAATATTGACTTTATACCAATTGGCAATGTTCTCTGACGGTTCGACTCTCTACTTTCATATTCATAACGTGAATTAACGTGTTTGTTGCCAATACTGCACAGCGGATTCACTCCCGGCATACCTGTTTGACTCTTGGAATAACAGGATAGGTGAAGCTATTGACTTAGCCGTTGGTCCCGTAAAAAATGTGGAATCGTTCTCGAAAGGTTTGACTCGCGAACATTCTATTCGTGCATAAAAATAAAGCTTCCGTCTTCTAAAATGTCTACTAATTTGTTTCCGTAAGCACTAAGCATGACACTCGCTACAGCGGGTTATGTTCTATGAAGGTAAGGCCTTTTGTAAAACGTTTGACTTTATGCCAATTTTAACGCTCTTAAAAGATTTGACCGTCTGCTTTAATATTCAAACCGCGAAATAAGTTGTCTGTAGCCAAAATTGTTCAGCGCACTTACTGGCGGCGTACCTGTGCTGGCATTCCGAATCACAGGATATTTGAAGCGATTGACTTAGCCGTTCGTCTTTCACAGGTGTTGGTAGCGCTCTCGAACCGTTTCAGCCTCTGTCTTCTATTTCGTGCATGAAATTAAGGTGCGAGCCACTAAAATATATTCCTGTTCGCACCTCTAAACTTGCTGTTATACTCTTGGTACAGCGGGTCAGTTTTTCGGAAGGTAAGGCATTCGTTTAAACGATTGAATTTATAACAATTGGTAACGCTCTCAAACCGTTTGGCTCTCTTCATTAATATTGAAGCCGTGAATTAAGGTGTCGATTGCGAATAGTGTACAGAATGTTCATTCCTTATATACCTAGTGTGACTCTCGGAATCGCGGGATAGGTGAAGCTATTGATTTTGCCTTTCTATTCCCACAGAAGTTAGTAAAGTTCTCTAACGATTTGACACTCGATCTAATAATTCGAACCATAAATAAATGTGCCCGTGGCTAAAATGTATACATGTTTGCTTCCCTGAATACGAAGTTATACTTTCTATATATAGCGGGTTGACTTTTGGGAAGTTAAGGCCTTCGGTTAAAAGTTTGACTGAATAACAATTGGTAATGTTCTAGGACGGTTTAACTCTCTACTTTAATGACCAAACCGTGAGTTGAGGGTTCTATTGTCGCTTCATTTCAGCGGATTTACTTCCTGATTGACTGGATTCACTTGCGGAATCACTTGATAGGTGAGGCTATTGACGTAGCCGTTCGATTGTCAAAGAAGGTGATAGGATTCCCGAACGGTTTGACGCACAATCGTTTACTTCAAACATCAAATTACGGTGCCCGGGCCAATAATGTGTACTAACTAGTCTCTCTGATTTCCGTAGCATACTCTTGATACAGAGCGTTAGGCCTTCGGAGGGTAATGTATACGGTAAAAGAAATGTCTTTGTGATGACATAATTAATGTGCTCGACACTAAAAGATGTACTGATTCGTCCCTTTGACCATGATGTTGTGCTCTAGATACAGAAGGTTAGCTCTTCAGAGGGTAACGTTTAGGGTTATACGTTTGACCATTGCCAATTGGTAACGTTCTCAAAAGAATTCACGCTCTACTTTAACATTCAAACTGTAAATTAATGTGTCTCATGCCAAAACTGATCAGCGGATTTATTCCTGGATTACCTGGTTTGATTCTCGGCATCACAGGATATGTGAAGTTATTGTCTTAGTGTTTCGACTTCCAAAGAAGGTTACCTTTCTTTAACGGCTTGACTCTCGATTTTGATATTTATACATGAAAATGTCGTGTCCGTCTGCGAACGTGTCTACTTGTTTGTATCCGCGAACATTAAGGAAAACACACGCTACAGCGTGATAGGTCATCGGAGGGGAAGATATTCTTTAAAAAGGGTGAGTTTATATGAATTTTTATTGTTCTTCCACGATTTGACTCTCTACTATTCTTATTTATACGGTGAATTTGGGTGACCCTTGCCCATGGTGTTCAGCGCGTTTACTCCCGGAATACCTGGCTCGGCTGTCGGAATTACTGGATAGGTGAAGCTACTGACTTAGCCGTTCGACCAATAATATAATAAAAATAATAATAAAAATAATAATTAAAATAATAATAAGAATAAGAGTAAGAATAATATACTAAAAATTTTTGTCAATTCGTAATCTTCTCGCACGGATTGGCTCTTTACTTTAATATTCATACCGTGAATGAATTTGTCTATTGCAACACTGTGCAGCGGAGCTACACCAGGAATATCAGGTTTGTCTCTCTGAAAGGCAGGATTGGTGTAGCTATTGTCATAGCCGTTCGTCTCACCCGTGGCAATGTTCTCGAACGGTTTGGCACTCAAATTTCGAGTTCATGCATGAAATTGAGACTCCCTACACTGCAATTTATAGTAATTTGCTCCACTGAACACGATGTTATACACTCGATACCGCGGGTTAGATTCACCGCAGGTATTCTTTCTCTCGATACAGATTTGAAACGTTCTCAGATAGTTAAGCGCTCGGCTTTAATATTCAAGCCATTATATGAGTTGTATAATGCCAATACTGTCCTAGAGGATTTTCTCCCGGAATACGTGGTTTGACTCCCGGAATCGCAGGATGCGTGAAGCTATTGACTCAGAAGTTCGGCACTCACAGAAGGTGGCACGTACTCGAGTGGTTTGACCCACGATCCTCTAATTCGTACATGAAGTTAAGGTTCCCGTCACAGAAATGAACACTAATTTTTATCTGTGAACATGAACTTATACTCTCGATGAAGCCGGTGAGTTCCGCGGGAAATAAGGCCTTTGGTTAAACGTTTGACTTTATACCAATCGGTAATGCTCACAAGCAGATTGAAGCTCTAGTGTAATATTCATACCACGAACTAATGTGTCTATGACATACCTTTTCAGCGGACTTTCTCCCGGAATAGCTGGTTTGACTCTCCGAACTACAGGATAGGTGAAGCTATTCACTTAACCATTCGTCTCTCACAGAAGGTTCTTGAACGGTTTGACCAGCGAAATTTTAATTCATACATGAAGTTGTGGTGCCCGTCACTGAAATGGAGACTAATTTGCTTCCCTGATCACGAGTTCATACTGTCGCGACAGCGGATAAGATTGACGGAGGGTAAGGTCTTCGGTAAAACGATTGACATTATACGACTAGGTAACGAACTCAAACGGATTCACGCTCAACTTTACTATTCAAACTGCGAATTAAGGCGTCCATTGCCTATAATGTTCAGCGGATTGACTTTCGGAATACCTGGTTTGACCATAGGTATTGAAGGATACGTGAAACTATTGACTTAGCCGATCGACTCCCAATGTATGTGGGATCGTTCTGGAACGATTCGACGCATGATCTGCTAATTCATACATGAATATAAGTTTCCCGTCACTAAAATGAATAATCACTTGTTCCTCTGTGCAGGATATTATACCCACGATACGGCACCTGATACTCCCGGATGGTAAGGTATGCGAAAACAGTATGTCGTTATATCAATTGGTAAAGTTCTCAAACGGTTTGACTCTTTACTTTGATATCCATGCCGTGAATTAAGGTGTCTCATGCCAATACTCTTCAGCCGATTTACTTCTGAAGTACAGGGGTTTGATTTTCGACGTCCGAGGACAGGTGACGCTATTGACTTAGCCGTTCGTCTCTCACAGAAGGTGGTATCGTTCTCAATCGGTTTGACATACGATCTTCTGTTTTATACATGCAATTGGGTTGACCGTCACTAAAATGTATGCTAGTTCGTTCCGTATGACACACTGCTATACTTTCGATATAGCGGGCTTGGTTTTCCGGGGGTAAAGTCATCAGTGAAGCATTTGACTCTGTTCCAATTGGTAACGTTCTCCAACGGTCCGAGACTCGATCTTCTAATTCATACAGGAAACTAAGGAGCCTGTCCCAGAAATGAAGTCCAATTTCGTTCTCAGAACGCGACGTTATACTCTTGAAACAGCGGGTTAGCTTCTCCGATGGTAGGACCATGAGTAAACTGTTGGACTTTACACCAACTAGTAATGCTCTCAAACGGCTTGCGCTCTACTTTACTATTCCAACCATGAATTAGTGTGTATTGCCAATAGTGTTCCGCGCACTTACTCCCGGAGTACCTGTTTTACTCAAGGTATCGCATGATAGGTGAAGCTATTGTCTTAGCCGTTCGTCACTCACAGAGGATGCCAACATTTTCGAAACGTTTGGCCCTCGATCTTCTAATTCATGCATGAAATTAATGAGCTCGTCACTAAAATGGATACTATATCGCGCCTCTGGCCACGCTGTAATACCGTCGATGCAGCTGGACAATTTGACGCAGGGTAAGGCATTCCGTAAGTAGATTAAATCTACACTAATAGGTATCGCTCTGCTATGGCTTCACGGCCTGCATTAATATTCAAACTGTCAATTGAGATGTCCACTGCCAATACTGTAAACCGCATCTGATGCCGGAATATCTGGTTCCTCGTTCGGAATCACACGATATGTGAAGCTATTGACTTAGGCGTTCGTCTCTCGTAGCTGGTGGTAACATTTTCGAACGATTTGACACATGATCTTCTAATTCATAAATAAAGTCAAGGTGCCCACCACTGAATTGAATACTAATTTCTATCTCAGAACAGGGAGTTATACTCTTGATGCAGCTGATTAGTTTGTCGCAGGGTACGGCCTTCAATAAAGCGTATAACTTTATACAAATTGGTAACGTTCTCAAACGGATAGTCGCTCTACCCTAATATTTAAACTCTGCATTAAGGTGCCTTATTCCGTTGCTGTTAAACGGATTTACTCGCGGATTATCTGGTTTGTCTCTCGGATTCGCAGGATACGAGGAGCTATTGACTTAGCTGTGGGACGCTCAAAGAAGGTGGTAACGTCCTCGTACGCGTTGATAATTATACACAAGAATGTGATGTCCGTCCCCCTGAAATGTCTACTAATTTGTTTCCGTGATCAATAAGCAAGACACTCGGTACAACGTGTTAGGTTCCCGAAATGTACGGTATTCAGTAAAAAGAATGACATAAAACGAATTCCTAATGTTCGCCGACATGATAGCTATAGCTATTCACATAAGCGTTCGATCCTCAAAGAAAGTGGTATCGCTCTCGATCTTTATAATTCATACAAGAAATTATGCCGCCCATGGTTAAATGTATAGTAATGTGTTTCTCTGAACGCGAAGATATATGCAGATACAGCGGGTTTGCTTCTCGAAGGTATGGCATTCGGTAAAAGGAATTAAATTATACAAATTACTAACTATCCCAAATGGCTTGGCGCTGTATTTTAATATTCAAACCGTGACATATGGTGTGTAGTGCTAATAGAGTTCAGCGGATTTATGCCCGTAATACCAGGTTTCACTTTCGGAATCACAGGATAGGTGAAATTATTGCATTATCCGTTCGACTCCCATGGATGGCGGTAATGTTCTCGATCAGTTTGATACTCGACATTCTAATCCACACATGAAATTAGGGGTCCAGTCACTAATATATATATTAATTTGCTTCTTTGAAGACGAACTCATACTCTCGATACAGCGGAATAGGTTGACGCAAGGTAAGGCCTTCGGCAATGAAAGCGACTCCATACCAGTAGGTAACGTTCTACAATGGTTTGACACTGCACTTTAATATTAGATTTACGGGTACCGTCAATTTGACCGGTGAGTTGCTCCAATTATACAGTATTATGAGACTTAATCAACATATACTAAGCTTGTTATTATCGTCATTGTTTTTAAATTAAACTCATGGTCTTGTTTTCTAAGGAAATACGTAGGGAGATATTCAAAAACGACCGTAAACCTAGTGTTAATACTCATACCGTGAATTAGGGTGTCTATTGCCAATCCTGTCCAGCAGATTTACTACCGGATTACCTGGTTTACCCCATGGAATCACAGAACAGGTGAAGCTATTAGCTTCGCCGGTCAAATCTGAAAGTGGGTGGTAACGTTCTCGAACAGATTGGCCCTCGATCTTTATAGATCATACTTGAACTTAAGGTGCTCATACTGCAATGAATAATAATTCCTTTTCTTGGACAGGAAGTTATACTCTCGATTCAGCATGTGAGGTTCGCGGAAGGTTATGTCTTCTGCAAACCGATTGAATTTATAAGAATTGGTAACGTTCTCAAACGGTTTGACGCTCTACTTTAATATTAAAGCCGTGAATACAGGTGTTCATTACCGATTCAGTATGACAGATTTACTCACGGAATATCTGGATGGCCTCTCAGAATCACAAGATAGGTAAAGCTATAGACATAGCCGTTCGACCCTCGCAGAAGGTGGCAACGTTCTTCAACGTTTTGAGCTTCATGCTTCTGATGCATATGTGAAATTAAGGTGCCCATCACTACAATGTATACTAAATCGTCCGTCTGAACATGGTGCTATACTCTCCATACAGCGGGCTAATTTTTCGGCGCGAAAGAGATTCTGTAAGAATTGTAACAATGCACAAATATGTAATGATCTACAACGGTTTGACGGCTTGCTTTAATATTCAAACCGTGAATTAAGGAGTCTATTGCCAATTTTGCACAGCGCATTGACTCCCGGAATATGTGGTTTGACTTTCGGAATCTCACGATATGTGACGCTACTGTCTTAGTCCATTGACTCTGAAAGAGTGTGCCATCGTTCTTTAACGTTTTGACCCTCTATCTTCTAATTCATAATTGAAATTATGATCCCCGTCACTGAAATGTCTACTTGTTCGTACCGCTGAACACAATGTTATATCCTTGGCATACCGTGTTAGGCTTTCGCATGGTAAGATGTTCAGTAAAACGATCAGTAAATCTTTATGGAAATTGGTAGCGTCCTCAAACGGATTGACGACCTACTTTAATATTCATACCGTGAACAAAGGTGTTTATTGCCAATACTGTTCAGCGCACTTACGCACGGAATACCTGGTTAGCTTCTTCGTATCATGGGATTGGTGGAGCTATTGATTTAGTCGTACGTCTCTCACAGAAGTTGGCAACGTTCTCGAGCTGTTTGGCCATCGATCCTTTAATTCATACATGAAGTTATGTTGTCCGTCACTGAAATGAATACTAATTTCGTTCTCTCAACTCGGAGTTATACTCTCGGTACAGCGGGTTAGTTTTTCGGAGGGAGTGGCCTTCTGAAAAAGATTTGATTTTATAGGAATTGGTAACGTTCTCAAATGAGTAGACGCTCTACTTCAACATACAAGCCGCCAATTATGCTGTCTATTGCCAATACTGTTCAGCGGATTTACTACTGGAATATCTTGTTTGCCTCTCGCAGACTTAGGATAGGTGAAGCTACTGACTTAGCCGACCGACCATCACACAAGGTGGTAACGTTCTCAAACGATTTGACACTCGATCTAACGTTTTATTCATAATATTATGGTGGCCGTCACTAAAATGCATACACATTTGTTTCATTGAGCACGAATTTATACTCCCGCAGCAGTTTTTTCGGGAGGGAAGGTCATCTGCATGTGCTTCTATTCCATAGCAATTGATAACGTTCTCGAAGGCTTAGACTCCCGACATCAATATTCGTACCCTGAATTAAGGTGTCCTATGGTAGTACTGCGCGATGGATTTATCCGAGGAATGCCTGGTTTGAACAACGGAATAACAAGATATGTGAAACTGTTGACTTAGCTGTTGGGTTCTTAAAAAAGATGGTACCGTTCTCGTACGGATTGACACTCGGTCTTCTAATTCATACACGAATTCTAGGTGCCCTCACTAAATTGTATACTAATGTGCTTCCACAAGCACATGGCTATACTCTCTATTCGGCGCGTTAGCTTCTCGGACGGTACCGCATTCTGTAATGCGTTTGACTTTCTAGCAATTAGTAACGTTCTCAGACGGTGTGACGCTCTATTTTAATGTTCACTCCTCGAATTATGGTATCTACTGCCAATAATGTCAGCTGATTTACTCCCTGAATACCTGGTTTCGCTCACGGAATCACAGGATAGTTTGAGCTATTTACTTATTCGGTCGACTTTAGAAGAGGGTGGTAACATTCTCGAACGGTCTGACCATTAATCTTCTATTTCATACATGACATTACTATGCCCGCCATTCAAATGTATACTAATATGTTTCTCTCAACTCGAAGTTATAATCTTGATACAGCGAGTCAGCATCTAGGAAGGTAGTACCTCCTGTGGAAAATTTGACTCTATTGCAATAGATAACGTTGCGCAACAGTATGACGGTCTGCTTTAACATTCATTCCATGAACTATGATGTATACTGCCAATACTGTACGGCGCATTAAATTCCGGAACACCTGGTCTGACTCGTGGCATCACAGGACAGGTGGATCAATTGAGACTTATCCTTTCGACCCGAGAAGAAAGCGGCAACGTTCCAGAACAAGTTGATATTCGAACTTCTAATACATAAATGAAAATTAGGCCACCGTCTCTAAAATGTATTCTGATGTGTTTCTCTAAACACGAAGTTATAGTTTCGCTACAACGGGTTCAGTTAACCGAAGGTAAGTCCTTCGGTAAAAAGTTTGGCTCTATACCAATACGTTGCGATCTACGATTATCCGATTCTGTACCATAATCATTATACCGTGAATTTTGGTGTCTAATGCCAATACTCTTCAGCGGACTTTATCCCGGAATACCTGGTTTGACACTCCGAACTACAGGATAGGTGATACTATTGACGTAGCCGTTCGCCCCACAAAGAGGGTGGTAACGTTCTCGAATGATTCGATCCACGATCTTCTAATTAGTGCATGAAATTAATGTGCCCATGACTAAAAGGAATAACAATTTGCTTCTCTGATCACGAAGATATACTCTCGATACACGGAGATAGGTAATCCGAATGGTAGGCCTTTGGTAAAATATTTGACTCTATACCAAGAGGTATCGTTCTACAACGGATTACAGATTTCGATTCTACAAGGTGTCTAGTGCGAATGAAGTTCAGCGGATTTATTCTCGGAATACCAGATTTGACTTTCGCAATCGCAGGATAGATGCATCAGTTGACTTAGCCGTTCGACTTTCAAAGATGGCGGTAACGTTCTCGAACTGTTTGACCCTCGACGTAATAATTCATAGATGAAATTATTGTGGCCATCACTGAAATGAATACTAATGTGATTCCCTGGACACGAAGCTAAACTCTAGATACAGCGGGTTAGCATCTCGGAAAGTAAGGCGTACGGTAAAAAGAATGCCTTCATAGCATTATGTAACGTTCTACAACGACAGACACTGTAATTAAGTATTCATACAGTGAATGAAGGAGTCTAGTGCGAACGCCGTTCAGCGCAGTTACTCCCTATATAGCTGGCTTCACTTTCGGATTCACTGAATAACTAAGGCTATTGACTTTGCCGATCGACATTCAAAGAAGGTGGTAAAATTCTCGAATGCTTTGACTCTCGATCTTCCAACTCACACGTGAAGATAAGGTGCCCGCCAGTAAAATGAATACTATTGTCATTCTATGATCACGGAGCAATACTCTCGATATAATGTGTTAGGATTTCTGAAGTTAATGTTTACGTTAAAGAGCTTGACTCTATTACTGTACGTACTGTTCTTCCACGGTTTGACTACCTACTTTATTATTCATACCTAGAACTGAGGTGTCTATTGCCAAAACTGCTCAGTGTATTTACTCCCAAAATTCATGGTTTGTCTCTTGGAATCACAGGATATCTGATGCAATTGACTTAGCCGTTCGTCTCTCACCGATGGTGGCAACATTCTCGAGCGATTTGACCCTGGATATTCTAATTCGTATATGAAGTTAAGGTGCCCGCGACAGAAATGAATAATAATTTCGATCTCTGAACATAAATTTATACTTTAAAGATGGCAGGATAGCTTCACCGAAGGTAAGGCTATCGGTCAAGTGTTTGACTATATGCCAATAGGTAAAGTTCTACAACGGTTTGTCGGCCTGCTTTAATATTCAAATCGTGAATTATGATGGTCTACTGCCAATACGGACCAGCCGATTTACTCCCGGAATACAAGGTTTGACTCTTGGAATCTTGTAATACGTGAAGCTGTTGACTTAGCCGACCGATTCCAAAAGATGGCGGTCTCGTACCAGATCGGTTTCACCTTCGATGTTCCATTTCATGCGTGAAACTGAGGTGACCATCACTAAAATGTATTTTAATTTGTTTCTCTGAGCATGATGATATACTCTCGATGCAGCGAGTTTGGTTACCGGAACGTAAGGACCTCGGTAAAAAGTCTGACACTACACAAATAGGTAACGTCCTGCAAAGAATTGACCCTGTACTGTTATATTTATACCGTGAAATAGTGTATCTAACTCCCATACTGATCAGATGTTTCACCCGGAATACCAGGTTTGGTTCTCGGTATCACAGGATGGGTGAAGCAATTAACTCAGCCGTTCTATTTTCAGTGATGGTGGTATCGTCCTCGAACGATTTGAATTTCGGTTTTGCTCCTTGCGGACGAAAATTCGGTGTCCGTCTGCAAAATGTCCACTAATATGTTTCCGTCCATAACGAGGAGGACACTCCCTACAGCAGTTTAATATTCTTGGCTGTTAAGTTATGCGGTAATGATAATGACTTTATACGAAGTGGTTATGACTTCCAACGGTTTGGTGCTCTGCTTTAAAATTCAATCCGTGAATAAAGGCGTCTGTTTCCAATACTGTACAGCCGACATACTCCCGGAATAATTGCTTTGGCTCTCGGTATCACGGGATACGTGAAGCTATTGACCTAGACGTTCGGTTCTCAAGGGCGGTGGTATCTTTCACGAACGGTCTGACCATCAATCTTCTATTTCATACATGACAATACTTTGCCCGTCATTCATATGTATACTAATATGTTTCTCTGAACTCGAAGTTATAGTCCTGATACAGCGAGTCAGCTTCTAGGAAGGTAATGCATTCTGTAGAAAATTTGATTCTATAGCAATAGATAACGTTCGACAAAGGATTGACTCTGTACTGTAATATTTATAACGTGAAATTTCGTGTCTAATGCTAATACTGCATAGTGTGCTTAGACGCGGATTACCTGGTTTGACTCTTGGGATCACAGAACATGTGCAGCTGTTTACATAACTGTTCGACACTTAAGGAATTTGGTATAGCTCCAGAACGGTCTGATACTCAACCTTCAACATCATATATAAATTTAAGGTGCCCGTGACTAAACAATGTACTAATTTTCTTCTCTCAACACGAAGATACATGCTTGATATGCAGATCAGCTTCTATGAAGGTAAAGCCTTCGGTAGTTAGTTTGACTCTCTATCAGTACGTAACGTTCTGCAGCAGTATAACTGTCTGCTTTAATATTCATACCTTGGACTAAGGTGTCTATTGCCAATAATCTGCAGGGCATTTAGTCCCAGAGTACATCGCTTGACTCTCGGAATCACAGGATAAGTGGACATATTGACTTAGTTGTGCGACACACATAGAAGGTGGAATCGTTGTCGATCGGTTTTACCCGTGATCTTCTGATTCATACATAAAATTAAGGCGACCGTCTTTATGCTGTATAGTAGTTCCTTCCTCTGAACACATGTAATACTCCCAACACAGCGGATTAGACATTCGCAGGGTAAGGCCTACAGTAAAACGTTTGACTCTATACCAAGTGGTATGATTCTCAAATGGAGTGACGATCTACTTTAATATTAAAACCCTGAATCAACCTGTCTAATGCCAAAACAGTTCTGCGTATTTACACTCGGAATAAATGGTTTCTCTCTCGGAATCATGGAATAGGTGCAGCTAATAACTAAGCCATCGGATACGTAACTAAGGTGGTATAGTTCCCGCTCGGTTTTACCCCCGATCTTCTAATTCATACATGAAATTATGGTGCCCGTCACTAAAATGTAAATTAATTTGTTCCTCTGAACACGATGTTGTACTCCCGAAACAACGGGTTAGGCTTTCGGTGTGTGAGGTCATCAGTTAGACGTTTTACTTTATACCAATTGTTGTAGATCTCAAAATTACTGACGATCTAGTTTAAATTCAAACCGCGATTTAATGTGTCTATTGTCTGTACTGTACAGTGTATATAATTTCGTAATACCAGGATTGACTCTCGGAATCATGGGATAGGTGACATGACTTAGCCATTCTACTCGCTACGATGGTGACAACGTTCTCGAACGGTTGGGCACTCGAGTTCATACATGAAATTAAGATGCACGTCTCAGAATTTATACCAATGTGCTCCTCTAAACCTGAAGTTCTAATCGCAGGGAAGTTTGTAACGTTCTCGAACGGTTTGACACTAGATTTTCTAATTCACAAATGAAATTAAGAGTGCCGTCACTATAATATTTACTAATTTGCTTCCTTGCACACGAAGTTATACTCTCGACACGGCTGGATATGTTCTCCGTAAGTAAGGCCTTCAGTAAAAAGCTTGGCTGTATAGCAATAGGTAACGTTCTACAATGGTTTGAGTCTGATCTTTAATATTTGTAACGTGATATAGCGTGCCAGGTTCCCATACAGTACCGTGGGTTTACTCGCGGAATAGCAGGATAGGTGAAGATATTGACTTAGCCGATCGACTCTCAAAGAAGGTGCTATCGTTATCTGACGGATTGGCCATCGATCTTTCAATTCATACATGAAATGAGGATGCCAGTGGCAAAATGGAATAATAATTTGTTTCTCTGGACACGACTATGTACCCACGATACAACCCGTCATGTTCTCGGATGCTAAGGGCTTCATCTAAAATATTGAACATATAAGAAAAGGTAACGTTCTACATTGTTTTGACGCTCTACTTTAGCAATGAAACCGTGAACTAAGATGTCCATTGCCAATAATATTCAGCGCATTTACTCCCGGTATACTTGGTTTGACTCTCCGAATCAATAGAAAGGTGAAGCCACTGATTTAGCACTTCGAACCTAGATGAAGGTGGTAACGTTGTGCGGAGGGTTTGACCCCCGATCTTCCTATTAATACATGAAATTAAAGTGTGCGTCTGCTGTAATGTCTACTAATTTGTTTCTCTGAGCACGATCATTTACTCACGATACAACGGGTTATGTTCTCAGAAGTGAAGGTGTCCGTTATGAGGTATGACTTTATACCAGTTGGAAACGTTCTCAAACGTACTGTCGCTCTACTTTAATATGCAAACTGCGAATTAAGGTGTCCGTTGCCATTACTGTACAGCGGATTTACTCCACATATTCCTGCTGTGGCTGTCGGTATCTCAGGGTTGGTGAAGCTATTGACTTAGCCGATCGACTTTCAAAGAAGGTGGTAACACTGTGAAGCAGTCAGCCTGCCGATCTTCTAATTCATACAGGAAAATAAGGTACCGCTACTGAAATGTACCCTAATTTGTTTCTCTCAACACGAAGTTATACACCTCATACAGCGGTTTGGTTCTATGAAGGAAAGGCCTTCCGTTTAAAGTTTGACACAATACCAAATGGTAATATTCACAGACCGTTTGACTCTCTGGATTAGTATTCATACCTTGAATTAAAGTGTCCACTGCCATTACTGTACAGCGGACTGACTCCAGGAATACTGGGTCTGCCCGCCGAAAACACAGGATAGGTGAGGCTATTGATTAAGGAGTTCGGCTCTCGAAGAATGAGGACCCGTTTCCGGACGCATTGATCCTCGATCTTCCTATTCATACAGGAAAAATTTGTCCGTCTGTTAAAATGACTACTAGTTTGTTTCCGTGAGCACTAAGCAAGACACTCGCTGCAGCGGGCTTGGTTCTAGGAAGGCCAGGTGTTCAGGAATAAGAATTACCTTATCCCAATTTGTAATGTCCCCTACTGATTGACTCTCTACTTGAATATCCATACCGTGAGTTAAGATAACTATTCTCAATACTGTTCAGCGGATTTTCCACTAGAATACCGGGTGTGGCACTCGAAGTCACAGGATAGGTGAGGCCAATGACCTAGCCGTTCGAATCCCAAAGAAGGTGGTCACGTTCCCCAACGGCTTGACCTTCGATATTCCTTTTCATACGTGAAATTAAGGTTCCCGTGACTGATACGTATATTAACGTGCATTACGGAACACGACGATATACACTCGACAAGACGTGTTAGCTTCTCGAAAGGTAAGGCTTTCAGTGAAAGGTTTGCCTCTGTACCAATGAGTAGCGATCTACAACGGGTTGGCGTTCTGCTTTAATATTCAAACCGTGAATTAAGGTGCCTCTTACCAATACTGTACAGCGCATTTACTCCGGGAATATCTGGTGTGGCTTTCTGTATCACAGGATATGTGAAGCTACTGACTTAGCTGTGCGACGCTCAAGGAAGGTCGTAATGTCCTTGAACGCTTTGACTCTCGATTTCTTAATTCATACATAGAATTAAGGTGTCCTTCACTCAAATGTATACTAATTAGCTTCCGCTTACACAAAGCAACACACTCTTAGCGACGCGTCAGCTTCTCGGAAGTTGAGGCCTTCGTTAAAAATTATGACTCCAAAACGGTACATGACATTCTTCCACGGTTTGGCTCTCTACTTTAATATTCATGCCCCGAATTAAGGTGGCTATTGCTAAAACTGTTCGACCTGTTTTCTCCCGGAATACGTAGTTTGACTCTTGGACTCACAGGATAGATGAAACAATTGGCTTAGCTGTTCGACTCCCAAATAAGGTGGCACTGTTGTCTAACGGTTTTACTATCCATTTTGCTATTTATACGGAAAAAAAATTTATACTGTACAGCGCATTTACTCCCGGGTACCTGGTTTATCTCACGGAATCACAGGATAGGTGGGGCTACTGACTTATACGTTCGACTCTCAAAAATGGTGGTAACGATCTTGAACGATTTGAACCTCGATCTTCTAAGGCATACATGGAATTAAGATGCCCCTCAATTAAATGTATACAACTTTCTTCCTCTGAACACCATATTATACTATCAATACGTCGCGTTACACTTTCGGAAGGTAAGGTTTCCAGTAAAACGTTAGTCTCCGTGCCAATTGGTAATGATCTCAAAATGTTTGACGCCCTACTATCATATTTACGTTGTGAATTATGGTGACTAAACCCAATGCTGTTGAGCGGATTTACTTCCCATAATACCCAGTTTGACTATCGGAATACCAGGATACGTGAAGCTATCGACTTAGCCGTTCGGCTCTTAAGTAGTGTAGTGACGTTCTCGAACTGTTTGACACCCGATCTTCTGATTCATATATGAAACTAAGGTGCCCGTCACTAAAATGATTACTTCTTTGTTTCCCTGGAGACAAGGTTATATTCACAATTAAATACGGTAAGTGCTCCGATAGTACGGCCTCTGGTAACGAGTATGTCCCTATACCAATAGGTAACGTTCGACTGCGGTATGTCACTATACCTTTATGTATATACCCTGAAATGTGGAGTCTAAAGCTAAGAATGTACAGCGGATTTTCTCCTGATATACCTGGTGTAGCTCTCGGGATCTCAGGAAAGGTGAAGCTATTGTCATAGATGTGCGATTCTCGAAGAAGGTTGAAACCCTCCCGAACGGTTTGACACTCGATCTTCTAATTTATAGATGAAATGAAGGTTCTCGGCACAAAAATGTAAACTAGTTCGTGCCTTACATCGCGGTGTTATATTCCCTATACAGCGGGTTAATTTTTCGGACGAAGGGCATTCTGTAACAAGTTTGACCCTACACCTATGGGCATTGTTCTGCAACGGCTTGACGGCCTGCTTTTGATATTCAAACCGTAAATTAAGGTATTAATTGCCCATACTATTTAACGGACTTTCTTCCGGAATACCTGGTTTCCCTCTCCGTATCACAGCATAGATGAAGCGATTGACTTAGCCGTTCGGCTCTCACAGAAGATGCTCACGTTCTCGAACGCTATGACTCGAGATCTTGATATTTATACACAAACATGAGGTGTTCGTCCGCTAAAATGTGTACTGATTTGTTGCCGCGCACATTGAGCAGGACACTCGCTACAGCGGGTTCGGTTCTTGGAAGGTATGGATTTCGGTAAAAGGAATGACCTTATGCGCATTGGTAATGTTAACCGTCAGTTTGACTCACTACAATAATATTCATACTGTGAATTAAGGTGTCAGGTGCCTGTATACTTCAGCGGACTTACTCCCAGATTACCTGATTTGGCTCTCGGAATCGCAGGATACGTGAAACTATTGACTTACACGTTCTACTATCAGAGAGGTTGGTAACGTTCACGAGCGGTCTGACCCTCGATCTTCTAGTTCATATTTGAAAATAGGGTGTGAGTCTCCAATAACGTCTACCAATTTGTTTCCGTGAACAATACGCATGACACATGCCTCAGCGGGTTAGGTTCTTCGAAGGTAAGATAATCGGTAAAAGGAATGACTTTATATGAATTTTTATTTTTCGTCCACGGTTTAACTCTGTACCTTCTTGTTTATACCGTGAGATAAGGTGTCTTATGCTAATGCTGTTCATGACGTTTACTCCCGGAATACCTGAATCGGCTCTCGGTATCAAAGGGTGGATGAAGCTACTGACTTAGCCATTCGACACACAAAGAGCGTGGTAACGTTCTCGAACGTTTCGATCCTCGATCTTCCAATTAATACGTGATATTATGGGCCGTCACTAAAATGAATAGTAGTTTGTTTCTCTGAACACAAAGTTATACTCTCGATACAGGGGGAAAGGTTATCCTAAGGTAAGGTCTTCGGTAAAATGTTTGACTCTATAACATTGCGTAACGATCCACAACGGATTGACACTGTACATTAATGATCATACTGTGAATTATCAGGGTATATTGCGTATACTGTTCAGCGGATTTACAACTGGAATACCTGGATTCACTCTCGAATCCACAGGACAAGTGAAGCTATTGGCATATCCGTTCGACTCTCAAAGAAGGTGGAATCGTTGTCTAACGGTTTGACTCTCTATTTTGACAGATAAACATGAACATAGGCTATAGGACTGCAAAAATGTCTACTAATTTGCATCCGTGAATAATAAATAAGGCACTCGATTCAGCGGGTTAGGTTCTCTTAAGGAATGGTATTCGGTAAGAAGAATGAATTTATTCGAATACGTAATTTACTCCGATGGTTGGACTCTTTACTTTCATATTCATACCGTGAATTAGTATGTCTATTGCCCATACTATACTGTAGACTTACTCTCGTTAAAGCTAGGTCGACTTTTGGGTCACAAGGTAGGCCAAGTTATAGACTAAAGCCGTGTGCCTGACAAAGAAGGTGGTAACGTTCTCGAGCGGCTTAGCACTACATATTCGTATCCACACATGGGAGTAACGTGCTCGTCTGCGAAAATGTCTACTAATTTGATCAGGTGAAGACAAGCAAGTCAATCGCTACAGCGGGTAGGTTCCTCGGATGTTGGGACATTCGGTAATAAGTGTTACTCTATACCAATACCTATGGTCCTACAGCGGATTGACTCTGTACTATGTTCTTTACACCGTGAATTACGGTCTCTACTGCCAATAATATCTAATGGATATCCTGCCGGAATACTTGGTTTCACATTCCGAATCACAGAATATGTGTAGCTATTGACGTAGCCGTTTGCCTCTCGCAGAACGAGGCTACGTTCTGGAACGGTTTGACACTCTATCTTCTAATTGATACATGAAATTACGGTGCTTGTAACTAAAATGTGTACTAACGTGTTTCTCTAAAAACGAAGTTATACTCTCGATACTGCGGGTTAGCTTCTCGGGTGGTAAGGCTCTCGGTAAAACCTTCGACTTTACAGCAACTGGTAACGTTCTGTAAAGCTTTGACGCTATACTTTAACAATGAAACCGTGAATTATTGCGTCTATTGCCAATACTGTTGTAACTCTCGGAGTCACAGGACTTATGTAGCTATAGACTCAGCCGTTGGAACCTCAAAGAGGGCGGTAACGTTCTCGAAATTTTTGACACACAATCTTCTAATTGATACTCGAAGTTAAGGTGTCCGACACTGAGATGAATACTAATTTCTTTCTCTGATCACGAAGGTATACTCTCGATGAAGTGGGCGAGGTTCAAGGAAGATTTGGTCTCTGATAGAAGGTTTGACATTATTGCAATTAGTAACGTTCTCAAACGGCTTGAGGCTCTACTTTGATATAGAAACTGTGAATTAAGGTGTTCATTGCCAGTACTGTACAGTGGATTTACTCCTGGAATGCTAGGCTTGACACTCGGAATCCCAACTATATGTGAAGCTATTGATTCAGATGTTCGATTCACAAAGAAAGTGGTAACGATCTCGAACGGTTTGAAACTCGATCTTCTAATTCATATTTGAAAATAAGGTGTGCTTCTGCTATAATGTCTACTGACTTGATTCCGTGAGCACTAAGCATGACACGCGCTACAGCTGGTTAGGATCTTGGATGGTAAGGTATTCGATCAAAGGAGTAACTCTATACCAATTGGTAATGATCTCAGTGGGTTTGACTCTCAACCTTAATATTCATGGCGTGAATTACGGTGTCTATTGCCAACAATTATCAGCGCATTAAGTCCAGGAATACATGGTTGACTCTCGGCATCGTAACTGCAGGTGAAGATATTGACCCACCCGTTCGAATTTTAATGAAGGTGGTAACGATCTCGATCAGATGGACATTCGACCTTCTCATGTATACATGAAATTAATGTGCCCGTCCATACAATATATATACTAATTTCGGATCTCTGAAGTCAAAGTTATAATCCCGATACAGCTGGGCTAGATTCTCGGAGGTATGGGATAAAGTGAATAACGTTATACTAATTGGTAACGTTCTTAAACGGATCGTCCCTCAACTTTAATATCCATACCGTCAATTAATGTGTCCATTGCCAATACTGTTCAGCGGAATGACCCCTGTAATACACGATTTGTCTATCGGAATCTCAGGAAAGGTGAAGATATTGACATAGATATTTGACTCCCAAAGAAGGTTGTATCCTTCGAGAACTGCTTGACCGTCTATATTTAATTGATACATTAAAGTAAGGTGAGCGTCTCTATAATGTATAGCAATATGTTCCTCTGAGCACCATGTTATTCTCTCGATACAGCAGATTAGACGTACGGAGCGTAAGATCTTCAGTAAAGCGTTTGGATTTATACCAATTGGTATCGTTCTCAATTGGTGTAACGCTCTACTTCCATACTAAAACCGTGACTTAAGGTATCCAATGCCAATACTGTACCGCGAATTTACACTCGGATAACCTGGTTTCTCTGACGGAATCGCATGATGGGTGAAGCTATTGCCTTAGCCATGCGACTGACAATAGATATGGAAACATTGTCGGACGATCTGACCCTCCATCTTCTTATTCATACATGCAATTAAAGTGTCCATCTGCTAAAGTACCTACTACTGGTTTCATTGAACACAAAGCAAGACACTTGCTGCACCGAGATATGTTCTCGGAGGGTAAGGATTCCGCTAAATTGTTTGACCCTATACCAGTAGGTACCAATCTACGATGGTTCGCATCTGTATACTACTATTTATATTGTATTTTAAGGTGTCTATTGCCAATACTATACTGTGGATAGACTCTCGAAATTCCTGGTCTGACTCTCGAAATAACAGGGTTGGCGAAGCAATTGACTTATGAGTACGACTCACAAAAGTGATGCTAACGTTCTCGAACAGTTTGACTCTCGATTTTGCTATCCATACGTGAAACTGACGTGTCCGTCTGTTGAACTGTCTACTCATTTGTATCCGTGAACACTAAGCTAGCCACTCGCTACATCGGGATAGGTTCTCCGATGGTAAGGTATTGGGTAGGAAGAATTACTCAGTTTCAATTGATAACGTTCTCTGGCGGTTTGACCCAGTTCATAAACAGTTATACCATATAATATAATATATATATCCAATATTCTTCAGCGCATGTGCTCTCTGAATACCTGGTTTGACTCTGGCGAGCACATGATGGCTGAAGCTTCTGACATGGCCTTTCGAATCTCACCGAACATGGTAACGTTCTCGATCGGTTTGACTCCCGATCTTCTAATTCATTCACGAGGATAAGGTGCCCGTCACAGAAATGAATACGAATTTTCCTCTCTGAACACGTAGTTATACCCTCCATACAGCGGGATAGACTCGCGAAGAATGTGTCCCTCGGTGTAGAGTTTGACTCTGTACCAATAGGTAACCTTCTGCAACGGTTTGTCTCTATACATTGCCAATACTGTTGCCAATACCGTTAAGCGGATTTGCTCTCGGAACACCTGGTTTGATTCTCGGTACCACAGAATAGGTGAAGCTACTCACTTAGCCGTGGGACACACAAGAAAGGTGGAAACGTTCTCCAACGGCTTGACTCCTGATTTTCGTATTCATACATGACATTAAGATGCCCCTCATTAAAATGTATACTAATTTGAATCTCTGAGCACGAAATTGTAATCTCGATACAGCGGGTTTATATTCTGGATGGTAAGTACTTAGGTAAATGGTTTGACCATATACGAATTGGTAAAGTTCTCAAATGGTTTCACGCTCTACTTTAATATTAAAACCGTGAATTAAAATGTGCATACGCCGTACAGTTCAGAAGATTTACTGCAGGAACACCTGGTTTGAATTTTCGAGTCACTGGATAGGTGAACCTATTGACTCAGCCTTTCTTTCCACACAGAAGGCGGTAACGTTCTTCCACGGTTTGACTCTCTACTTTATTATTCATACCTCAAATTGAGGTGCCTATTGCCAAACTGTTCAGCGTATTTGTTCGCGGAATACATAGTTCGACTCTTGAAGTCACAGGAGAGAGGAAGCTATTGACGTTCGATTCCCAAAAATGGTGACATCGTTTCCTAACGGCGTTACTCTCCATTTTGTCATTTATATATGAAAATGTGGTGCCCGTCTGCTGACATGTCAGCTAATTTGTTTCCGTGAACATTATGCTAGACACTCGCTCCAGCGCGATAGGTCCCTGAAGGTAAGGTTTTCGGTAAAAAGAATGACTTTATCCGAATAGCAAACGTTCTGCAACAGTTTGACGCTTTAGATTAATATTCATATGGTGAATTAGGGCGTCTATTGCTCATACACATGAGCGCACTTACTCCCGGAATATCTCGCTTCAGTTTCGGAATCAAAGGATTTATGGAGCTGATGATATACCCGTTAACATCTCAAAGATGGTGGCAACTTTCTCGAACGGATTGAGACTCGATCTTCTAATTCACTATGAAATTGCTCTGCCCATCACTGAAATGTTTACTAATTTGACCCTCTGAGCACGAAGTTATACTCACGATACGGCTGCTTAGCTTAGCGGAAAGTAAGGTATCCGGAAGATGGAATGCCTTTATACGAATTGGTAATGTTCTCCAACGGTATGACTCACTAAGTATTTCTCTAACCACGAAGTAGTACTCGCGATACGGCGGGTTAGCTTCTCGGACGGTAAGGATTTCGGTAAAACGCCTGACTTTGTAGCAACTGGTAACCATCTCAAACTCAATATTAATATCCATACCGTGGAATTAGGTGTCTGTTGGCAATACTCTTCATCGGATGTACTCCAGGAATACCGGGCTTGACTCTCCGAATCACTGGATATGTGAAGCTGTTGACATAGCCGTTCGTCTCTCGTAGAAGGTGATAACATTCTCGGACGCTTTGACTCTCGTTGTTTATATGTATACGCGAATATGTGGTGTCTGTTTGCTAAAATGTCTATTAATATGTTTCCGAGAACATTAAGCAAATTACTCGTTACTGCGAGCTGTGTTCTCGGAAGTTAAGGTATTCGGTGAAAAATGACTTTGTACGAATTGGTAATGTTCTCCGACGGCATGACTCCCTTTTTTTTTCTTTCTTGTCGCAGCGGGAATCATGCAAAGATGACCCGGCCCCCTGAGGGGGAGGTCTGTGGTATTCATACCCACTAAACCCTCTGCGGTGGTCCATCCTCTTCGCAGAAGGGAGGGCCCGAGTTGACAGGCAACCTTTTCACGAACCTAAGTCACCGGTGCTTCCTCTCGACTTCTCGAGCTCACGCTGGGCTCCTCTTTGGGCTTTCCAGCTCAGTCCTCATCATTCTTCGGCAGTGCCGCGAGACCACACGCGCGGCACCGACGCCTCCGTGGAAAGCGATCCCTCGACGGTCGGTCCCTCGGCAGAACTCCCGCGGTCCCCTTCGATCGACGGGAAGGCGTAGGGCGTGGACTCCACTCGCCGTCGGAGGTTCTCCACCTGACGATTATCCGGGATTCCCTCCTCGCTCAGCATTAACCCCGGCTTGCTGATTTACGAGCCTGTGTCGCGATCGCCGCAACCGCCGTCCTCTTCCGAGACGGCCGCGAGTCTGGATACCCTCTTCACGACCCCGCTACGCCATCCCCTTCCGCTGCATGACCTGCCCGCAGAAGGAGGCTACCGCTCGCCAAACGCGATCGCACCCAGCCATGCCGGCTACGATGGCGTGGAGAGAGAGGTCCCATCCTACGAGCCGCTGGAGCTCCTTTCTCACAGGCGTCCAAGCCGGACACTTATCCAGCGTGTGCTCCGCCGAGTACACCTCCGCTCCGCAATGCTAACACCCTGGCGTCCCCGAAGACGTCCGATTCCGGATCATGTGCAGGTACTCCCCGAAGCATCCGTGCCCGGAGCGTACCTGAGTAATGCGGAATGTCTGCTTGCTACGGCTCCTCATCTAGTCGTCCAGTAGCTGGACTGTGGGCCAGACGGCTCTGTGGCGTGCGCTGTCCGGCCTGCGCAGCCGGCCCTGCCACCTCTTCATGACGGACCACCGGATCTCCCTCTTCTTTTCTTCGATTTCTTCGAGTTCCTCCTGTCCTGCACCGGGGTTCCGCACGCGGTAGCGGCGCTGATGCCCGTAGGTCCGCGGTGCCGCTGCCGCCAGCAAGTCCATCGGTGGAAGGCCAGCCAGAACGGCGGGCGCCTCGTTCGTTATGATGCGCTATCCTATTGCGATCCTGATGGCCACCCGTCTCCAAACGCTAGCCACATTGGCGCGGTTCTTCTTTCTGGCTATCAGGTCTTCCGCCGACACCGATGCCGCGAACAGGGCCATCGAGCGGATGACACCGGCGTAAAGTCGGCGCACCTTCTCGTCCGCCCATCCTATGTTGGGCTGCAATTGTCACAGCGCTACGCCCGCCCTCTACAGGTGGGGCCGACCTCCTCGAAATGGTCCTCGAAAGTCCATTGGCCGTGCAGGACGAGGATGAGGTACTTCATTTTTCCACCGATCTAGGTGGCCTTTCCTCCGACGCTGATTTTTCCTCTTGCGGGTGGTACTAATCGCTTCTTCCTCCCGCTGTGGAACCAGACGGCCTGGCTCTTCTCCGCTATGGCGCGGAATCCCAGGCGTTCTATGGCCCCAACTACTGCGAGCACTCATTCTTCGGCGCGCAGGGCCGTCTCCTTGTAGTTCATCCCGCTCGCCGCGACCAGGGTATCGTCCGCGTATCTCGTGACGTTCACTCCGGCCGGGAGTGTGGCGTGTAGCACCTCTTCGAACGTTTAGACCCACATGACCGGGCCCAGCACCGACCCCTGCGGGACCCCGCAGTAGACAACCCCCCCCCCCCCCCCAACCCGGCTGACACTACGGTCCCTCCCGGGATATTCTAAATTCCTGCCTATGTAGACCGACACTCGGTGCCGAACCAGTACTGACCTGATGGCTGACCAGGGCAACCAGTTGAATGCATTGGCGATGTCGAGCCTGACCGCACCCACCCCGTCGGACGACACGTTCCGAGAGGGATTTGACGCGCTGGAGCGATTCGATGGTCGATCGTCCCTGCATAGAACCGAACTGGCGATCGTCCAGATCCGGACCTATCGTGAAGAGTTGTGTAGTCATTCTACGAGTCAACATCCTCTCCAACAATATTCTGCCCTCGTCCAGCAAGCAGATTAGCCTGTACGAAGACGGAGATTGCTAGGACTTGCCAGGGTTATGCAGCAATACCACATTGGCTCTCTTCGATCTCTTTGGTAATCTTCCAAACATGAGGCACTCGTCGGAGAGAGCCTTTTACCGAAGCCCTTACCTTCCGAGAATTTAACCCGCACCTAGTGTGTTGCTTAGTGTTCACGGATACAAATTAGTAGACATATTAGCAGTCGGAAGCCCGATGTTCACGAATGAAAAGAAAAATCGGCCTCTCAAACCGTTCGGGAACGCAACCACGTTCTGTGAGAGACGAACGGCTAGGACAATAGCTTCACCTATCCTCTGTTTCCGTGAGACAAACGAGGTATTCCGGCCGTTAATCGGTTGAACAGTACTTTCAATGGACTCCTTAGTTCACGGTTTGGATATTAAAGTATAGCTTCAAAGCGTTTGCGAGCGTTACCCATTTCTGTAAACTCAAACGTTTAACCGAAACCTTACCACCAAAAAACTATCCCGCTGCATCGAGAGTATGACTTCGCCTTCAGAGGAACAAATTGGTTTCAATCTTAGTAGGTTGCAGCCTTAATTACATGTATGAATTAGAAGATTCAGGGTCAAAGAATTCGAGAACGTTAGCACACTCATTGAGATTCAAACGGCGAAGGCCATACATTCAAATATCCTGTGGTTCTAAGAGTCACATCAAGCATTCCGGGAGATCATCTGCTGAGGGCTACGGGAAAAAGGCTCCTGAATTCACGGTTTGGTTTTTGAATTTCAGAGTCCAACCGTTGTCAAATGTTACGTATTGGTATAGCGTCAAAATTTTTACCGATGGCCTTACCATCCAACAAGCTAACCCGCTGTACCGAGAATATAACGTCGTATTCAGAGACACAAATTAGTATACATTTTAGTTACTGGCACATTCATTTTATGTGTGAATTCTATGATCGAGTGTGCAACCATTCGAGAGCGTTACCACCGTCCTTATTAGTCGCACAGTTAAAGTCAACAGCTTCACCCGTACTTTATTTCCGAGAGTCTAACAAGGTACTCAGGGAGGCAATGTCCTGTATAGTATCGGCAATAGACAACCTGGCTCGCGGTATAAATATTAACGTTCAGTGTCAAACCGTTGTAGATCGATACTTATTGGCGTTGTATTGAACCTTTTACAGAAGACCTTGGTCACTAAGAACTTAACTCGTTGTATCGCGAGTATAACTCCGCGATCAGTGAAGCAAATTGGTATACGTATTAGGGAAGTGTACCCTAATATCATGTATGAATTAGAGGTTCGACCGTCAAACCGTTTGTGATCGGCACCAATAGGTATTAAGTCAAACATACTACCGATTGCCTTACCTTCGGAGAACCTCGGTCGCCGCATCGAGGATGTAACTGCGTGTTCAGACAAACAAACTAGTATACATTACTGGCGACGAGCACCTTAATTTCGAGTATAAATTAGAAGGTCGAATGTCAAACAGTCCGATAAGGTTACCACCTTCTTTGAGAGTCGAACGGCGACGTCAATAGCTTCACCTAACCTGTGATTCCGAGATTCGAACAGGAAATCCGGGAGTCAATCCGCTAAGGAGTATTGGCGATAGACACATTTATTCACGGTTTGAATATTAAAGGAGGTGGCCAAACCGTCGGAGAACAATACCAATTGGTATAAAGTCAGTCCTTTTAACCAATACGTTACATTCTGAGAACTCAAAACGCTGTAGGAATTGGCATGCTTAGTGCCCACGGAAACAAATTAGTAGACATTAAAGCAGAAGCACACCTTATTTTTATACATGAATGTGATGATCGAGAGGCAGAGCGCTCGAGAACGGTACCACCTTCTCTGAGGGACGCACAACAATGTCACAAGCCCCACCTTTCGTGTAATTCCGGGGGGCAAACACCGCAGAATGGTACTGGCTCTAGACACATTAATTCGGAGTCACAGGATATGTGCAGCAACTGCCATATATGTGCGTCTTTCAAAGTAGGAGGTAACGATCTCGAACGCTTTTACTCTCGCTGTTGATACTTATACACAGACATGTGGTCTCCGTCTGCGAAAATGCCTCCCAATTTGTTTCCGTTAACATAGAGCCGGACACTCGCTACAGCAGGCTTGGTTCTCTGAAGGTAATGTATTCAAAAACTCGAATTGGTATTGTTATCAAACGGTTTGACGCTGTATTCGAATATTCAAACCGAGAATTAATGGTTTATTAATTTTTTATGTTAATATAAAAAATTTTTCATTAAACCAATGCTGTTAAGCGGATTTAATCCCGGAATACGTGGTTTGACCCTCGGACTCTCAGGATCGGGGAAGTTACTGACATAGTCGTTCGTACCTCACAGAAGCTGGTAACGTTCTCGATCGGTTTGACCCTCGATCCTCTAAATTATACATGTAATTAGGGTGCACGACACTAGGATGTATACTGATTCGTTTCTCTGAACACGTAGTAATACTCTCGATACCGCATATTAGACATTCGGAGCGAAAGGTCTTCAGCAATGCGTTTGACTTTATAGCAATTGGTTACGTTCTGAAATGGAGTAACACCCTACTTTAATATTAAAACCGTGACTTAAGGTGTCCAATCCAATACTCTTCTGCGGATTTTCTCCGGAAGTACCAGTTTTGACTCCCGGAATTCTACGATAGGTGAAGCTAACAAATAAGGCGTTCGATTCTCAACTGATGTTGTATCGTTATCCAACCGTTTTACGACCGATGTGCTATTTCAATCATGTAACTAAGGTGCCCGTCACTAATATGTATATTAATTTCTTCCTCTGAACATGGCGTTATACTCCCGATACAGGAGGTTTACCTTGCGGTGGTTAAGGTCTTCAGTAAGGCGGTTGACTTTAAACCAATTGGTAACGATCGCAGAATTATTGTCGCTTTACTTTAACATTTATGTTTTGAATTATGTTGTCTGATGCCAATACTGATCAGCGGATTTACTCCCGGAATACATGGTTTGACGCAACGAATCAACGGAAGCGTGAAGCTATATACTTATCCATTCGAATCACAAAAAAGGTGGTAACGATCTCGACGGTTAGACGCTCGATCTTCTAATTCATGCATGAAATCAACGTGACCCGCTCTAAAATGTATAACATTCGGTTTCCACGAACACTAAGCAGGACACTACTAACAGCCGGTTGGGCTTCTCGGAAGGTACGGCCATCGGTAAAGAGATTGATCGTATACGCGTAGGTGATATTCTACAACGGTTAGACGCTCTACCTGAATATTCAAACCGTGAATTATGGGTCCATTTGCCAATACTTTTCACCGCATTTACTCCAGGAATACCTGGCTTGGCACGCGCAGTTACGAGATATGTGAGGCTACTGACTTAGCCGTTCGAATCCAAAGAAGGCGGCAACGTTCTCAAACGGTCTGACCCACGCTCTTCTATTTCATAGATGACATTAGTATCTCCGTCTATAGAATGGGTACTATTTTATGTCTCGGGACCCGAACTTATACTCTTGCTGAAGCAGGTGTGAATCGTGGAAGGTACGGCCTTGGATTAAACGTTTGACTTTGTATCAATTGGTAACGTTCTCAACCGTTTTCCCGCTTAAACTTAATATTAGACCCGTGAATTAACGTGTCTATTACGAATACTGTTCAGGGGAATTACTCCCGGAACACCTGGTTTGATTCTCAGAATCGCAGGATGGGTGATGCTGTTCACTTAGCCGTTCGTCTCTCACATATGGTGGGAACGTTCTTGAGCGGCGTGACCTTCGATCTTCAAAGATAAGGTGCCCGTCACTGAAATGAATACTAATTTTTTTATCCGATCATGACCCTATTCTCTGGACAAACCGGTGAGGTTCGCGGAATGTAAGGACTTCCGTGATGGGTTTGACAATATAGGAATAAGCAACGTTCTACAACTTTCTGGATGTGTAGATTAATATTCATACCGTGGATTAAGGTGTATATTGCCAATACTATTCTGCGGATTTGCTCCAGCAATACCTCGCTTGGCTCTAGGAGTCGCAGGATAAGTGCAGCTATTGACTGAGCCTTTCGAAACGCATATTGTGTCGAAAAGTTCTTGGAGGTTTTGACACTCTGTCTTCAAATTTATAGAGGAATATAGTGTACCACCACTAAAATGTATACTAATTTGCATCACTGAACACGAAAAAATACCGCCGATACGGCGAGTCAGTTCTCGGAGGGTACGGCGTTCAGTGAAACGTTTGAATTTATAGCATTTATTAAGGTTCTCACACGGTGTGACGATCTATTTTAATATCCAAACCGTGCGTTAATGTGTCTATTGCCAGTACTGTTCAGCGGATTTTCTACCGGAATACCAAGTTTGATTCCAGGAAGCGCAGTATAGGAGATGCTCTTGACTTAGTCGTTCGTCTGCACAGAAAGTGGCATCGTTTTCGAGCGGTATGACCATCGATTTTCTAATTCATAGATGAAGAAGACGGGAACTCTCGAAGAAAATGGAAACGATCTCGAACGGTTCGATTCTCGATCGTCCTATTCATTCATGAAAATATGGTGCCCACCAGCTAAAATGTCTACACTTATGTTCCTGTGAAATCTAAGCATGA